>NW_021137860.1:0-1403 GCF_004193835.3 Ostrinia furnacalis | reverse complement strand
GGGACGCGGGCGATAAAGTTTTTCTGTGACAGACAAAATTCCACGCGGGCGAAGCCGCGGGCGGAAAGCTAGTGTCAAATAAATGGCATATGGTGTTTGCGTGCAGATGCCGACGTTCACGGTGGACACGCCGAGCCCGGTGACGGTGGAGCAGGTGTTCGGCATGGAGCTGTCGCGGCCGGCGCCGCCGCACGCCTGCCTGCACGCCGCGCGCCGCCCAGACCACGCGCTGCCCTGCGCGCCGCAAGCCGGTCAGTACCTTACCCAGGGCCGTAACTATAGGGTGCCAGGGCTGGCAAAGTACTACGGGCCCCCGACCCTAAAACCGAACGTCCACCGCCGGCTAAAGTAAGTTAGTTGAGCCTGCCTGCACGCCGCGCGCCGCCCAGACCACGCGCTGCCCTGCGCGCCGCAAGCCGGTCAGTCTGCTTCACCATTATGGTTTTGATGACACCAGAAGGACTAGGATGCGCGCCGTGATATACTTTATCGACGTCAAAATATATGAGCAAAATCCATAAAATGGCGTGATAACCGCATCCTAGGCCTACAGGGCTGTGCAAATTAATATAATTGACACACTTTTTGTGCGCTGTCAAAACACAACGGGCGTCTAAGAAGTTATGGGTTGGAATTATTGATTATTGGTGTCAACTCTTGAAAATCAAATTCAAAAATTATCTTCATTTGTATAGACTAATTAAATAAGTCGTTCGTCAAATCGTCAAATACTCTTAAGGAACCTATACATGTCTCATTCTTTTTTTGCCCTACCAGGGCTTCGAGACAAACATTTGGCAAGTTGAGTTGGAAAAAGTTATGTTATTGGGGGTAGGTAATATAAAATGGCAAAAACTGTCGTTAATGTCTATTGATGGTGTCACGCACAAAGTGTGCCAATCATGCATGTGCAACAGGGTAACACCATCAATAGACATTATCGGCAGTTTTTCCTTTTCAATTTCAATTTTCAAGAGTTGATACCAATAACCAACCCATAACTTCTTTCAAAAATATAATTCTGATCCTGTTAACATAGTTTTCATTGTCAATCAATAGTCTTCTTCGCTATAAAAAAAGGGAGACGCATTTTGACCAGTCACAAAAAATGTGTCAATGAGACATGCTACTACTACTTTTTTTGTAGCTGTTGAAAATCCACCTGAATAACGAAGTACGAAAAACGATTAGTACTAAAGTCTGATCGCCGAGCAGATAGAATTTTGTACAATGACCCCAAGCTACCCATCCTTATCGCTCGCGCGTAATTATGTTGCAGTCATGACCAACGGGCGACCGCAATTAACCTCGCAGCGCTACAGCAATATAAGCGCGAGTGATAAGGACTGGTAGCTTGAGGTCATTGTAAGAAAATCTATCTGCTCGGCGACCTACCTTTAGTC
>NW_021137859.1:0-736 GCF_004193835.3 Ostrinia furnacalis | reverse complement strand
AAAGATATGAAGAAAAATTGGGTGCATTTTTTTTATATCATTTTTTCGAAAACTTATCGATACATCTATGTGAACCGTACGAAACATACCCATCACTAGTCACATTCGTTTGACAGCCGTCATTCTAATCAAGCTATATTGGATAGACTATAACTTGCATTTTTTTTAGGAAAAAATAATTTTTTTTTCGTTTCCAAAAATACAGTTAAAAAGCACAGTAAATGAAGTAATAAATCCCATGGTTTAATTATTTTAATATATAATTTTATGACTCCATAATCGGCTTTGAAGTACTGCATGCCAACCGGTTGTCGAAAACTTCGAAGACCCATAACTCTTAAACTAGTCATTATATTACAAAAATATTTGGTACACGTATCAATAACACTGGCCTACAGCCATTTTGGTGCCGGGGATTTAAGACCTGATTTTAAGTATGTCTTACATGGCAATATCGAAAATGTAATCAGTTTTTCTCTATCAGCTCTAGTTCATCAGATAATTGAAAAACAATTTTCACAATTAATATTTATTTTTATTAGCATTAAACATAAAGAAATTGTCTTTTGAGTGACCTTTTCGAATGAAACTTACTTGGGCAATCTCACATGATTCCCAAAACAGTAGTCGACCATCATATAAGTGTCCCATCTTCCTTGGTACCTACTCTCCATTGTTTTTATATCTTGGTGAAAACGTTTTCCTTGTTCTTCGCTTAGTTCTCCTAAATTTTGTT
>NW_021137858.1:0-634 GCF_004193835.3 Ostrinia furnacalis | reverse complement strand
GGTATAGTGACTTTGAGTATACTGGAATATACTTGTGGGGCTCCGCCGCCGGACTACTTGGCTGCAAGGGTGCTCTGCCCCCGATCTCCGGAGCACCTTCGCGTCGCGAACGGCCAGCTGAGTAATAATTGAAAATTTTTGATGCTCGCTGGATTTGAACTTGGAGCGCGCCGGCCGATGGGTGCGTTGATTCTAACTGAGCTACGGGTACAGTGAACCGCCGCGACGAAATTAGCATTCACAATCAAGTTCACGTGCTACGAGAGTGTCCAGCGGCTACGAACGCGTGCGTACTACGAAAACCGCGTTGACGTCACTGTGCTACGAAACCGTTACAAACGAAGTTTGCTGTGTGGGCGTGCTACGGTTATTGCTACATATTCAAACGAAAATGTCGACATCTAAGATGAATTGCGCCGGATGTAAAAGTAAAATAACAACTAGAGCATTTTTAACCTGCTCGCTGTGTCAGTCAAAATATGACCTGGAGTGTGCTAATGTCAATGAAAAACTTTTTAACCTGATGGAAAAGAGCCGTAAAGCTGCATGGACATGCCAAGCATGCAAAAACCGGCAGCCGAAAGGGGATAACCAAAACACACCCATTAAGCCCTTTTCTGACATTGCAAGCGGT
>NW_021137857.1:0-801 GCF_004193835.3 Ostrinia furnacalis | reverse complement strand
CGACATTTTTTAACCAAATCTCCCAAAGCATGGCAACACTGGAGAAATTTCTTCACCCAAGCGACACTTCTTGACAAGACACACAAACGCCTCATACAACTCGTCTTTCCCAAATGTTGCCAACTACTCGAAAATGTCACCTTTCAGTTTTAATTTCACTTTACAAAATTCGACAACCGTCATTCAGGACTGATTTTTCGCAGGCAACCCTATACCACCGTGTTCATAATGAAATAGTCTTTATTTTCATTTAAATTTGATTAAATTATCAGACCGGTGCAAAATGCTCTATCAATTTACCTGTTTATACCTGGCAACCCGAGAGGTCATTAGAGCAACAAAGAATGAGCAAGCGAGATGTCACTATCTGCAACCCATAAAGTTAATATTCCTTCGGAATAGAGCAACAATCACGAGCTGTCAAACGAAACCAAAAATGAGATGTCATTTGTGTGTGTAAAAATAAATATGTGTGCATATCAGTGATGTATGTCGTTACTTTTCACATGAATATCGATATCGATTAAATATTAATTAACACCTAACAAGTAATAATATTAATAGAACTAAAATAAGATGGAATGCGATTGTGTATGGGAATTGGGAGAGTGGCCTAAGAAAAAAAAAACTCAGAAGATTAAAATTATTCAACTTATTTATTTGAAAGAGTGAAAGAGTTACAAACATCAAGACATCCATACAAACTTTCGCATTTACAATATTAGTAGGAGTAAAACAATAATTAAAAAATGATAATTCTGACGATAACGTAAAAAAATAGGATTCTAATTATTACATCGC
>NW_021137856.1:0-587 GCF_004193835.3 Ostrinia furnacalis | reverse complement strand
AGAGCACTTGAGTTTTTTAGCAATTAATTTCGTTTTAAATCCTTCATCTAGTTGATAGTGAACGGCTGCAGTTTATTGCACTCACAGAGGCATCGCTAAATTCATTGTATTGTATTTTTACTCGGGCTGCATCATCCAACGCCTTCCCGCTACCTTTATCAGGTCGTCGGACCACCTTGTGGATGGATGTCCTAACGCTGCGTTTTCCGGTACGTGGTGTCCGCTCCATAACCTTGCTTGCCCCATCGGCCGTCAGTTCTGCGTAAGTTCTATGTGCTTCCAACCGCGCGATGTGGAAGTCATTGGGGGAGGCCTATGTTCAGCAGTGGACGTCCTATGGCTGAAATGATGATGATGTATTTTTAGGGTTCCGTACCTCATAAGGAAAAAACGGAACCCTTATAGGATCACTTTGTTGTCCGTCCGTCCGTCTGTCAAGACCCTTTATCTCAAGAACGCGTGAACGTATCAAGCTGAAATTCACATGAAATACTCAGGTCTATTGTCCCTTTAAGCTGTGAAAATATCAAACTTCTTAGCCAAGCCAATCAAAAGATACAGCCGATTATGTCGATATTTTCAACAAA
>NW_021137854.1:284432-501687 GCF_004193835.3 Ostrinia furnacalis | reverse complement strand
GGATTTGATCTAATAAAATGGGCCAGTAACTCGCCTGAACTTCTCGCTCATTTGCCTGAGTCTCATCGCGCCGCAATTGAATTCACCGATAATAGCGACACACTAAAGGTCCTAGGTTTGAAATGGCTACCTGTAACTGACACTTTCACGTTCACAATTAACGAAACTCCCGCTAATAATACTAAACGCGTGATTTTATCTACTATTGCTCGCTTGTTTGATGTACTCGGCTTAGTTGCGCCTGTTATACTTTACGCCAAGCTTTTACTTCAAGATTTATGGCTCGCTAAAATTGATTGGGATGAAGTACCACCTCAACCAATTATTGACCGCTTCACTGAATTTAAAAATGAATTGCCCCTTTTATCAAGTTTGCAAATACCGCGCCACTTGGGCATATCAGCAGGTTGCACTGTCCGCTTACTCGGTTTCGGAGATGCCAGTCTTAAGGCATATGGCTGTGTAATTTTTTTGCATGTAACGCATCCGAACGGTGACATTTCTATACAATNATAAAAAGTATAAAAACGCATTTATTCCGCACAATCGGTAATCAGCTGCTTTGTTATGAAGAGCTCTTAACTGTCCTAACTCAGATAGAATGTCTATTAAATTCGCGTCCGTTGTGTCTGTTGGCCGATCAACCTCACCATATTTTGACTCCAGCGCATTTTTTAATGACTACACCTTTACAAAGTTTACCTGTAAGCGAACTAAATTCATCAATGCGTCTTTCTGATCGAAAATCCCTTTTGGATAAATTAGTGCGAGACTACTGGAAGAGGTGGCACTTAGACTATTTGCATACTTTACAAGTAAGACAGAAATGGAATACACCTGCTGTTCCAGTCAGTCCTGGGACTCTTGTTCTCATACATCATGATGATACACCACCTCTTCGTTGGCCCACTGGCATAATAGAACAAGTATATCCTGGTAAGGATGGGATTATTCGCGTCGCTTCAGTAAGAACAACAACTGGAACTTATAAGCGTCCTGTTGTTAAATTATGCCCACTTCCTACTCAATAGCAAACACAGTTATAATCGCATACAACCTCATATTTATATCATATTTTATACATACCACATTTTTGTCTTATATTTATATATTTTGCTTTAATTGCCCTCCAAAACCAGTATTATATTCCGTCACATTTAAATCTTGATCTTAACTTTATTTTAGTAATTCTGCATCATATTCTTTGAAAATCCCTAGTATTTTCAAGCCGGGGAGGATGTTTGCGCGCTTATGTTGGCAACAAAGAGTTCTCATGTTCTACTGTTGGTATACATGCGTGCCTCTTCCCGACCATTCGCCAAAGTTCCTTGGCGTCTAACGCCATCTATTTCTCCGCGGCGTAAACTGTTGTGCCGCCTACCAAACATTTGAAAGAAAAAAGACAGTTGCCCGTTGCCCATACTCCATTTTTCACGTGTGCATCTACGCCGCTATAAAAAACTATTTTATTCTATCGTTTGGTGATTTTGTGCGAAGTGCAGTGTTTTCCGCTATCCGAACGACGCCCTCTGATATTGGATTGCCACAAGGAGTGCTGGAACTGGGAAAGGGAGCCCGGTGTCGCTGTTACCAGGTCAGTGCATGAGTCTCACCATAATCCCAATATATCGGGTAAACTCCTTCCTCGGCAACTCACACAGTTATTCTATTCCCGCATCGCATTTTCTATTTAATTTCTCTTAAAACAAATACGTAACAAACCCCTCGCATCACCAATCAGAGTTCTTTTGGTATTTTGGTATTTAATCGTATTGGCCGGATTTGATTCAACACTCTAGAAAAGAATCAATCTTGTGATAAGTTCGAATCAGAGGATTTAATCTATGTTTGAGTTTGAGTCTAGTGTGGTCTTGAGTAGTATAGTGTGGCTCATCGTCCTACATAAATGAGTATCATTTTTGACTCAGAAAGTCCCTGCGAACTCTGCCTATGAGTTCCTATGAAGTTTTGTTTGTATGAACAGATACTAATAGACTCTACTCTCTAAATCTTCAACCACACCAACGCATGCAGACCGCCATCGCCGGTGCGATCACGGCGCGATTCAAGGAAAATGACAGGTCGCGTGAACTGTCATAAGTCGGGCGAACTGTCATTGGCCTTTGATCGCCTTTACTTATGACCTTCACGAAAATGTGAATAAAAGATGTATTTACTAAGGACAATTACATTTAAAATAGATAAACTGTACTAAACCCAGAGGTTTAAACGTATGACCTCATAAGTGGCATGTGGCGACGTTAAAGCCGGGAGACGTAAATCTGGATTCTGTTTAGCTTTGTTTAATCCCACGACCTTGGAATGTGAGTCAGTGGGGCTTTAGGCAGAGAGCTGGAATATGTTTTTTTCTTATTTACTAGTTTTACAGTTGGCATTTAAACAAATAAATGAAGTATTAAGGAATGATGATAATGAACTGTTTTTCAATTTCTTATTATTAGCAGAATTCAAATCATTTTTTATTAATTCAATAATTAGGAGTTGATTTTGACTTGACACTTCTAAGACGTGTTTTAGAACATAACCTAAGATTATTACAACTGTACGTTACGCTATATTCAGAATGATAATTCTGGTAGAGACAGCGATATTGTAATCTCCAAGTTTTGACCTCTCCAATAAAAATAACAAATCATCATTATCTTTTAATACAGCCTATGACTATCCATGCTAAACGTAAGCCTCTAATATCCACTACAAAGCATGATATTCTGCTTTTTTCATTTAACCACCGTAATGTAAACATTATTAATTTAATTTATTTAACCACTATAAATATTTTTAAACGACTTCTACAAAAATAACTGTTGCATCCTATCTCCTTGCCTATTCGTCTGCGTGTGGTACAGTAAACAAACATCGAGGTACTTTAAGCTTACTGCGGTCGCCCTGGTCGGCCCGCGAAAACGTCGGCCTAATAAGGTCACCTTACTGAGAACCTAATGATGACCGAGGTCATTTGAGGAATCTGTTTCATAAAGAGGTCTTTTATTGATGCTGTAGAGGAAATTTTTCTGGACCCCATTGATCTATTTTATTTAGTTTGACAGATGGTTGGTAGAGTTTAATTACGTATAAGTATCTGTGTACTTATCATTTCGGGATCGTGAGTTTTGGAATTCTTCAGTGGCTTGTTTTCAGAATTAGACTGCTAAAGACTGAAATTAATGATGATAAATTTGTTATTTGTTATTTTAGATACCTACCTAAATACTTACTAGATTAAAAACTATCCAATATAAGTAACTACCTAGTTGCTATTATCTATATTAACTACTTACAACTTTTTTTTTGTCAGCAAGAGCAAACAAAACAAGCAGTGTTTTGGTTAGGTTCATACAATTTTATTTGTGTAATTATCATATTTCTCGTGACTATACTGTCAAAATGAATTTGAAAAAAGTCTACGAGACTAGTCTATGAGGACTTCAAAATGACATGCTTATTATTACAATTTATTTTTCTTTTGTCTTTTCTTAATAAAACGAAGTTTCACTGCAATCTCTTGTGAGTCCAAACTCATCCTATTCTAGAATTGTATTGTTATTCTAACAGTATTTTGTAGCAGTTAAATAAATAGTACTTTCTTAGCACCATTCCAGGGCACAGACTTTATTTTATGCCAACATAACTATTATTTAAAGTTTTTATTAGAGAAAATTTCTAAAATAATGGGCCCGTTGATATTAGGATCTAGAAACAAACTAGTTTTATCTTTCTTTGTCTGGATAGTCACATAATTGTCTTATTTGTCTAAGCCATCTGCTTTCTATCAAGTAGGGGTCGTAAAAACTTTGAAGGGGAGGGTGAATGCATTCTTTGTATTGCCAGCATTAAAATAAACATACAAATGGACAGTTGAATATTTTCTCTATAAGTTTTTGCTCATTATAAGTTCAAGTTCAGAGAGGTCAGATATTTTAAGACTACATTCGTACGCAGTGTGGGCGGAACGTGAATTGTTTGAGTAGGTAATGTTACTTTTAATGATTATTTTCTCGTTTACATTGTACTCGAAAAAGTACGATATTATAAGTAATTATGCCTTTCATGTTTACGCGAGTAAACATTGAGTGAAAAATTAAACCGAGTAGATTGGTAGTGGCGAAAAGCGCAGTGTGGGACGCCCACCCACAAGATGGAAAGACGACCTCATAAGTAGCTCTGGATGCAGGCTTGCAGGCTGCTACCAAATGTTAAATCTTGAAATCATTGGGGAGACCTATGTTGTGCCTATGTTCAGCAATAAGTAGGTACATGTCCTTAGGCTGAAATGATGATGATGAGATCAAAAAGCAGTAATGAAAAGTTACATTATTACTCAATTTTGAACGAATGTAATGTATCTTCAACGATTTTGAAATAAAGTAGTATTAAAACGACGCGGATTCCATCAAAATTAAATCATTTGGAAAAATATCGCTAAAATAAGTAAGAACATTGAAGCACTGTCTAAAGGCTGAGCCGCTGACAGGCTATTGTGCCGCGTACGCGCACAATAAATCCTTTTGACCACACGTGGACGCGTGGGCGTAGAATGCACAAGCCTTTGATTGCGGGTTCGCTTAATATTGTCTGATATTTTTGCTAGTGCTGGTTTAAAATATAAAATTTAAAGACAATGATTTGGTATATATTAATTGAACTGAGTTTTTTAACTTAGTTACTTCTTCTTACCTAAGCTGTACTTATGATTTATCAAATCTGATCAGTTTGAAATAAAGACATTCGTGCCTTTTCTTCAGTTTTTGTTTTTAACTAACCTCGCATGCTTTTAAGAGGTGTACCTACCTACCTCTTACCTCTACTTAAGAGGTATGACTATCGTCAATATGGTAGTATTTTGTAAAAAAAAAATTGAAGTGAAGGAGAAAGCTGGTACTAACATCTACAAATATTATCAAAAAGGAAACTCCTAGCTAACATTTAATATTATCATTTTAAAGCAAATAAAAATCGAAAAATAAAGACACAACAACCCCGGTCGCCCATAAACACCAACAGAGATGCCTCTAATACGAATATACAATTAGCCTTTGTGTTGTATGTGAGTCATTTAAATCTCGCTTGTTTATGCGACGTACTTGCCGTTTTGTAAGCGTTATTTATTGAAACGATAAAGTGGGTATTAACCGTTTAACTGGGACACTTGTGTTACGATTCAGTTTTGAGGATGAGTTTTTGAAATAAGTTTAAAAAAAATCTTAACTACTGTAAACTCTAATTCTTCCTGCCGGGCTAGGATGCGCGCCGTGATAAAATCTTATCAATAATTTGAGACGACAAAAATGTATGGGCTTATCGCGTAAAATCGATAAAATGGCGTGATAAACCCTTATCGCGGCGCGCATTTTAGGCCTACTGGGTTGCGCGTATCTATGGGCGGCGGTAATCACTTACAATCTGGTGATTCATCTTTTTTTTATGAAGAACAAGGTAGTATTTAACCGCAATCGCACGTGATTTTAAGTGAAATTCAGTCCAAGATGGTACATATCTACCCTGTAAGTGCCTATTCATTCTCGCCTTGAAAAGGCCCGGATTATAGTCTGCTCATTTGCCTCCTGTCCCATTAAAAAACTTTTTTTTTCCACAGTGAGGAAGCTCTTGTCCTCACCCACCTGATAAGTGATGATCAGGCCGAAGGTAACTTTGCGTCCATTAACCATCAGACTTGCTCTATCTACGAACCACACTATAATATTTTGATAAGTTGCAATTTCTTACAAAACTTGCGCACAAAAAGCAAATCTAGTATGAAAATCAACAAACTTCTAATGCTCGTAACTCAGTTCAGACTCAGTTTAGAGGTATACATGCCATAGTAAGTTTGATTTATTACACTATTTTGTAATCAATAAAACAAAGTTTGGTCGAAGGCCGCGCGAAAAAAAAGACGCCACTTTCCATACAAAATCTGGCATTGCCATTTAGTTTTAAATTATGTAAACTTGTAAAGTATAAGTTAAATAAACCAAAACGACACACACGCCCCATATACTTTTATATCGCGCAAATTGCACAAATTGTGCACTGCAGAAGACAGAAACTCGGCCAACAAAGGCGCGCACTTATCATGCGGCGCGCGCGACAGTTTTATGCGTCTGCATGACGCATAGTGCATGCTGGTGTCACGCTTGTACAGCCAAGCGCTGTTTATTAGGCAAAAGGAGCTGCTGTACAGCTTGCACAACAAAACGGGGCTTCTACTGAACTAGTAACATGGATTCTGTGTGCTTACCATGAGTTTAAATCGTCAAAAAATTCTATGAAGATTTAATTTCTTGAAAGTAGCCGCTAGGGGCGCTGCACAATATGTCATACATTTAAATGTAATTTTTTTACGCAGTCGCTAGCGAGCACACCTAACGTAAACTCATGGTAAGCACACTGGAATGCATGGTTGAGTGCGTCAGGCGATCAAATTATAAATAGCTGTTTTGGAAGATTCCTTTTAACCTGACAGGCTTGAGATCTGTGATCGAGCAGTTAGATTTTTTTTAAATGTTTTAAAGATTAAGGCTCCGTTGCACCACCTAACTTTGACCGTCACTATAGCGTTAATCGGTGTTTTTTTGTATAGAGTTTGACAGATTTTTACCGTTTGTTAAAGTTAAAGTAAGATGGTACAACCCAGCCTAAAAAATACTACAATGACAATTAGGAGGAGGGTCTTGGGATAAAAGACTAAGAAACAACAAGAGCGACAAAATTGACGCTGACAGCACCGTGCGTAGAGCCAATTACTAATCTATGATAGAAAAGATAACAACCCTTATGATAGACTTAACCTGTCAGCCGCTATCGGCAATTGACATTAGGTTAAATTCCAACTTATGGAATACCATGCCAAAACCAAATACATCTAAATAATAACTCAAAGGTGACTGACTGACATAGTGATCTATCAACGCACAGCCCACACTACTGGACGGATCGGGCTGAAATTTGGCATGCAGATAGATGTTATGACGTAGGCATCCGCTGAGAAAGGATTTTACGAAACTCCACCCCTAAGGGGGTAAAACAGGATCCACGCGTACGAAGTCCCAGGCGGCCGCTAGTTCTCTTAATAAAATCGCTGTACAAACACAAAAAACAACAAGAGTTTCGAACTTAAACATCACCTGGCACCATTAATTAGCCTAACTGCTCCATATTATCAACTTTATCGTCGTCTAAATCGTTTTAATTCAAGATAAAACAGGGAAGACAGACCTTTTTAATTTACAACTTTTTCGACGCAGGTCTCCCCACTCCCCCCTACTTATTTCACGGTTATTAGTTAAACTTGTTACGTACGCGTGAATCTCTATTAAAATGCAAATTCAACCCGCTTGAAATGTGTGTATATGGATTTTTTGCGTGTACTTTTTATTTATTTTGGTTTATAGACGCGATGGCTGGATAGTTGAGTTCTTTGTTTTTGAAAGAGCTTATTTTTAAGCAAACGAGTTGATTAAATGAGAGCTTTCTCAAGACTGATGTTTGAGTTAATAATTTAAATAAAATATTTTCATACGCATTTTAAAATACAAAAATATGTATAATATGTCGCGATAGTTGTGTGTGTGGTTAAATGGCGTTTAGATCGAACTAACAAGTTTCAGCAATGGCAGTGCAGAAAGCACAGTCGCAAAATCAAAATAATAATATTGGCTCCGTGCACGATTACAGCGCCAACTAGCGTCCACAACTTTGTGGGCTCTGTCACATTGACATTTAGGTCGTATATTTGTGAAAAAATATCGAAATGAAAAAATAACAAATATTTTCAACTAATAAATTGTTGTGATACCACGATTTGGGTGGAAAAAAGGTTTTGAAATCATTTTGGTCATTCAAATCAAATGAGGTAAGTCCAAAAAGTGTGTTTAATTTTGATTGTGTCAGGGTTTGTTTACTTCATTTATAGTTGTAGTTTTACAGTAAAACAAAAAGAAAAAGCTACTTTAACGGTTTCATTATATAACAGTAAATATATTTAAATGTTTCTGTATCGCTAGTAATAAATTAAATATCGTTTTCAGATCGAAATGAGTATCGTTTTGAAGACCGGGTTTGTGAGAGTTACAATATCAAATTCCAACCATAAACCGTATTTAAAGGAAAGTTGTTGGTATTGGCTGGACAAGTCCGAGATGTAGAAGAATTAAGAACAAAACAAGGGCAGAGTTCAATAATTCACGCTCTCATCATAAGGCAAACATCTGTGCACAACAACTACTGTGACTCATTTTTGTACTACCACGTTGTATAGTTTAGTTATTTCCAAATTGTAAACGGCTATTAAAACAGCCCTATCGAAATACAGTCCACTCTTTTATTTAAGTTCCCAGTAGGACCCTTTTCATGCGATTAATTAATGATATTAAAATGTATTATGTAGAACATTGAAGTAATATTAGTACGTAGTACATTATAACTCAATGATGTAGAATCGCTTTGCCATTGACAGATACATCTGATGACAGAGCTAACATTATTTCTACTTTTGACCACCATGAGCGCTGCGATAGATTATGTCCCCCCCACCTAGTACTTCGCACCCAGCGAATATCAGTGCCTAAAGACGAAAGTCTACAACCAGTGTGCGTTGCCAGTGCTAGTGATGACACGTTTCCGTTCTATAGTAGGTACGGAAATGTGGCCTTTCACTATAGAACTTTTAAATAAGCTCAAAGTTGCACAGCGTGCTATGGAGAGCATGATCAGTGTTTCTTTTCGAGATCGAATCAGAAATGAGGAGATCTATCTATCTATCTATCATCAAATCATTTAGTCTCCACTGCAGGAGCACGACCCTCTCTAATTCACCAGAGGTAAATAGAGGATTCGGCCTACACTCCCCACGCTGCGCTGGTCAGACGGGTTGGGGAGGTGTGGTTTAACCTATTTGACACAAATTAGTCACCGTGTTTAAGTGATGTACTGTCGCTTATAAGTTGGTAGGGTTACCGATAATCACCATAATTTCATCACTCAAGCACAAGACGTCACAAAGACGTTATGAGTTATTATTTTATTTTTCTTGTTGCCATGAAAGTAAACCTTTTTAATTTCTCTTTATTGTTTTCTGAAAAGATAAAAGATCATCTAACCTCGGATTTCCGCTTCGCAACAACCCCCGCCGTCTCCGTAACCAAATAGTACAGTTTTCCTTAGCGAGTGAATGAGTGAGTGAGTGAATGAGTGAGTAGGCGAACGGCCCATTAACACAACAATACGGCTTCATTACTCGTTCAGTCATGTCTTTGAGGATCGCCCGGATTGACTTTAGTGCGGGAGGCGGTGACGGAAAAACGGGGTTTACGTGAAATCGTGGGATTTCTTGAAAAGCGTTACGCTATTGAGATATTCCAGTTCTTTATTGATGATGTTGTATCCGCTTAATCAGTTGAAATTGAAGTGACTGACTGACTTTTTTGAGATTACAGTGAGTTCTGTGGCTTAATACTAATTTGAAAAAGCTTCATAAAGATATCAACCAGCTTACTTTAAGCTTACCTAATAGAACCAAAATAAAGCTATTCGACCTTAGTCCAAAACCGATTCTATTAAAAATTAACGTCATCAATGTAGAGTACTAGCAACAAGCTAAATTTTTTCGATTTATCCCTACAGTATTTTTCTAATTTTTGACTTCAAAAAAGGAATAATAAATATCGAACATATGCACCCACGCGCTCCCGACCTACGCCCGCCCCAAAGGAAGTGTGGAATACTCCGAGCGGAAATGGAAACCCGTCGCAGGATGTGACGGGTACAGGTGTAGATTATTTTCGCAGGGAATAAATATGGCTGACGTGTTCGGAGTCAGATTAAGGCGGCTGCGGTCTGAAAAGGCGGGCCGGTAATTTTAGTTCTGAAAAAGTTGTGAAAGTCACAGTCAGTTTCATAATTTTACATTTATCAAGACATTTTCTTTTCTTTTCTCTCGTTTTCGTTTTAACCAATACGGTTTCAAAACGACCGGTTCTGCGTTTCAGAAGCTCCCCGGTACCTTCACGATGCGCGCCATGATAAAATCTTATCGATGATTTAAACGACACAAGTATGGGCTTATCGCGTCAAATCGATAAAATGACGTGATAAAAGCTACGGCGCGCATCTTAG
This sequence comes from Ostrinia furnacalis, assembly GCF_004193835.3. Classification (NCBI taxonomy): domain Eukaryota; kingdom Metazoa; phylum Arthropoda; class Insecta; order Lepidoptera; family Crambidae; genus Ostrinia; species Ostrinia furnacalis. The sequence goes on along the minus strand of NW_021137854.1, from coordinate 491,550 downwards.
GCCTACGGATCGTCAGTCCACCAAGTCAGGCCTGCTTAGTGCTCAGTTGCTCACACTACATCTTACGGTCCGTGGTCGCCATTGTAATAATTAGAGTATTATTAAGTGAATTAAATCAGACATGCAAAATTATCTATCCCAAAACAAGTTCACATAAATTAATTAGCTATTAGGTACTTACAAATTGGCTTTTAATAATATTAGGGCATTTATAAAGAAAAACAGAAATGTAACATTCAGAATGTATGTAATACACTATATTTCTATGTTTCCTTTTCCTTATATGCCTTAGTTTGGACATAATGTTCTCAGATATTATTATTACAGTCGTAAATGTATCTCAGGATTGCTTTTGTAACAAGAAAATCAGGGTCCAGCTTATTTCGTATAAAAGCGTTTTACTAGAATAATCCTTATTCATGCATTCATGCGAAAGAACTTTATTAACAGATCTAAAAGACATCTTAGGGCCGTATCGCTAAACCGGTTTTAAATTTAGATTTTTATATTTTAATAGACCGATTTAAGTGAAAGTGATCCAATCCATAACATAAAAAATTACAAGGTTTGTGACCTACTCGTACGAGTATGTTCCTCGAATAAGGTATATTCTGACATACAATGACTCATTAATAAGTTAATGAACAAGGAAACAACGTGTGATCGACGTACATCTGTAATTTTTAAGACCATTTTTACTAATTTTTAAATTTTCTTGGTTGCCCTGGCTGGCGATTGACAATTTTTTTGCTAAAATTACTCAAATTATATTATGCTTATACACGTCCCATCATAGTTGCATTGTGTATGAACCACTAGATGGTTGTAGCGATATTGAAGACAATATTAAACATTTATAAAAATACTAAAATCACTCAAGACGCAGCAAAAAGTACGAGCGTTTTATAAATACGGTACACAGCCCAGATAAAGTTGAAAAGAATAAAAGTACGTAACTTGACAGTTTATGCTCTTTATAGCACATATTCCAAGATATTGACCACATATGGGGGGATTTAACCGCAAGATCAACAAAGCCGCATAGTGCTAGTGATTTAATATATCGTTTCACTTCACAAACAATTTTGAACCTTAACACTAAAGCATTAAAGTTCATAATCGAATGACTCTTTTCATAATGGCGCCTACGCATGTAAGGAACACGCGTGTATTTTTAGCCAAATCGGATTATTTTAAGCAGTTAAGTTTTTGTTCTGTTTTCTTAGAGAATGAGCGGGATGATGTTTAAGAGATTCGTATTATAATTTTGTTGATGTTTCGAAGTTAATATACATTATGATAAGTTATTGGGGAATCCATTTGCCTCTGGTAGAGCCTAAAAATAGGACACTGATGATCCTACAGTAGATTAAATGATCTGATGATGATGACGATAAACTTATTGGCGAAACTCATTTCTGTTTAATAGTTTTCATGAGTATATGTGACAATAATCCCCACTAGGTGAACTGATGACCTGGTCAAGGTCGCGGGAAGTGCAGCGCAAGACCGGTCGTTATGGAATCCATGGGGGATGCCTTTGTCCAGCAGTGGACGTCATTGGACTGAACCGAACGATGTTAATAAGGCCGCTATGCAAATCCGTGGGGAGGCCTTTGTCCAGCAGTGGAAGGCATTTAGTTGAAAAAAACTAACGATGTAGGTACGTTTCAAAATTACTTACAACTCTATAATCTAAATAAATAATAAATCTTTGGACAATTTCACACAGCGCCAGCTAGCCCCAAAGTAAGCAACTTAATGCTTGTGTTATGGGTGCTAGCTTAACGGATCCTACTACTTATATACTTTTTTTTTTAAATACATACATATTATACAAAGTCACACCCAGACCCGTCACAGAAATTAAAATTCATCATTTCAATTTCTGCCCGGCCGGGAATCGAACCCGGGACCTCTCGGCATAGTAGTCCGTTCTGAACCACTACACCAAACGGCCGATAAATCTGTTTGGTTCATGTTGCTAAGTACTCCTACCTACTAACTTGGGGTATTTTCAGACCGTTTCAATCCTGTCACTCATAGCCATAATTAGAACCAAAAGTCAACTCTAATTCCCGCTAACGATTCACAATAAAACCATCGTCTTACAAAGGGTCACTAATAACCATAACTCCAATTTCTCCTCTACGTGACCACAGCTCAGAGAGAACAACCATATAATACACGTTACACGTGGGACGCAATAATTTGACAGGTTCGATAAATTTTTTATTGCTTGTACTTATCTAATTGCACGGCTGAAAAAAATATTCTTATGTTTTTTTTACAAATCTGTCTGTGCTGGAATATTATTCTAATGCAAAGCTGATAGGTACTTATAGTTAAAGGTACATTCGATAGCAAATTTTTTATTAGGGAACAGCACCTTTACACACAATTATTATATACCACATTTTTAGAATTGCATTGCATTTACATTTAACACACATCTGAAATTATTTTTTTAAATACTTTCCCGTGGGTTTCATATATGTAATCGATTTCTTCAATGTTTCAATAACTACCACATACAATGAACTGACTCTACCTTGAACGTGCTGGCTGTTCTACCACGAGCTATGGCTTGACCGCGGAAGGATTACGGACCGCAAGTCATCACCCACGCCGCAGCCCATTACCGCAACAATGAGCCTGTATGAATGGACTGGCAAGTAATGCCCGGTAAATGTGGGCTAAGATTTTATTACTACGTATGTGAAGGTAAATACAGTAACGTATGTAGCTGAGATAAGAGCTATTTTGTAAAAAATATTAGCCGATGTTAGTATCTAGAAGTTGATAAAGTAATATTTGATAAGTTGATAGTGGTTATGGGAATCCTTGTGGATGCCTTGTTGCAGTGGATTTGCTGTGGCATATAGAGGTTAGAAAAGTTTAAAGTTGTAAAGTCTGGTCACCGAGCACGTAGAATTTCGTCCAATGACCCCAAGCTACCCATCCTTATCATTCGCGCGTAATTATATTGCTGTCGCGCTTTAGGACGTAAGAATTTACTCCAATCCACAAAAGCATCTAAAAACAAAATACGATTATTAAAATCCCTTCAGCACAATAGCACCGCCTCTCCATACCTGCGACACCCTACGAGAACAGCGTTAGCTACCGACCGATCCAAGGATCTATAGATCGGATCTATAAGGCGCCGACTATGCTCCATTGCCCATATGCAGCGCAGATAACCTTAATGGAAGGCTGGGCCGCGCTATACGCAGGCAGGTATGGTCGGCAAAAATGTAATGGTCAATTCATGCCGGTATCAATAAAATTCATAGGCTAAAAATATATTTAAATATAAATATATAGGCCTGGCTAGCTACCACCATCTTATCTAACAATGTTAACAGCATTGTTGTGTTTCGGCAGTTAAGAGGTAGGATAGCCAGTTCCTCTGTGGTTAAGGATACCGGGTGAAGCTCGCTTCCACCTTCGGCCTGATCATCACTTACCATCAGGTGAGATACAAGCCGAAGCTCTTGGCTCTCGTGGTTAAAAAATATGTTCTGGACTATTTCTATACTTAATTTTCATCAAAATTGGTTCAGTGGTTTAGGCGTAAAAGTATACAGACAGACAGACAATGTCACTTTCACATTTATACTTGTATTATAGAGTAGGGAAATAGAGATAATGTCCGTTGTAGGATTGTCTAGTTAGTACAAAAGGGTAAATCTGTACTTGAATCTAAATAATCTAGCTAGGTGGTACTACATTTCTGGTATGTACCACCCTATACTACATCTCATCAGATGTAATTATGTAATGAAATTAAAAATACAATAACAGGGCAGCGACAAATAACTTTAAAGGTTATATTTTCGTTACGGTGCTTACCTACACATTGCTACACAAATAAACGAACATTAACATACAAAACGTTCCAAATGAAGAGTTCAATTTCCACGGCTTTCCACACATTCACCAAATAAACGCATTCTGTTTACGTGGAACTCGATATATTTATGTTAACGCCGCCCAGGTGGTCGGGGGAGCTTGTGTGGCCGTTTCTACATAGGATCTACACGGGTACTCCTGGAGTTGAAATCCGTTTACGACTTTCTGTCCTTTTTTCTCAATCGGTGATGTTGATATGAGTTGGGGTGACACTCAGAGAAGAACCCAGGTTTTCAATCAGCTTCCGCCATCAATTCAGTAATTCAGTAGAGGAATCATGTTATTTCCTTTACCTAAGATCTGTTTTTCTACTTCTGACGTCGAGGATGCTTTACTCTTTAATCGTAAATGCTGACATGAGCAAGATTGGCAAGAAGAGCTGAACCCAGGTTTCAGTTTTCGCTTTTCAACGGAGAAAAATAATTTTGAAATCATCAATTGCCTTCTGAGAAAATTCTTTGCAGGTAAAATTGGGTAACTATCCAAGAGGCTTCTAAACTTGACCTTCAAAAGTTCAGCTAGATCCTGACCATAGGAGTTTAGTGGGAAGGAAGGAAAGGAAGGTGGGTTCTGGTTCCTAGAAGCAGTATGAAGAGGACGAGGTGACTGTCTACAGAACACTTGTCTTATAGCGTGCTTTAATTAATTTTTTTTGGCGCGAACTGTCTGGCGTTTCATCGTAGATTGACATCTATCTTTCTTCACTTCAGCCTTGAGCCACGGCTAATTGGCCACAAATCACAGATAACAAAATTCCGGAATTTTTAAAAGCTTACAGTACAGAACCGAAAGTTTAAGTGAGTTATACAATAAATTATTCAACACATGCATATACTTCTCAACAACACAAGTTAACTCAAGATTATGCAAGTTACTAACACGAGAGCTTAATTTACATGAAAGAGTACATTTATTTCATTATGTGCATGCTGATAACGCTCGTAAACGAACTTTGTTTTTGTTTTATCTGTTCCAAGATAAGGAAGTAAAGTTCCGAAGGTTTAGTACTGGTTAATTATTCTCTGCTGTCGATCTTTGGTGTTCGTAATAAGACGTAGGCGTTGAGGCTCGAGGTGTGCGGTCTTATGCCGGTCAACCGCCGAACAATCACCAAGATCCGCAATCAAAATTCATCTTTGAAACTTCGGGATACAGTTTGAATTGACTTGTCAGTGCGACGGTTATCAGTTGTGAATTTCTTGACGGTTTCTTTATAGGAATTCAGACTGTATTGGTGCTGTGTTTGGGTTGGTTTTGTGCTGTGAGGTAAAGATTTACACTATTAAAATAATGAGGGATCCTAAGGGCATCCCCGCAATGTTTCATGTGTTTGCTGGTTTATTTATTGCAAGGCTACTGTTTCTTCGGCCGCGGGGGAGAGAAGTTTGCCGTTTGCAATTTTTGAAAAGGCTCCAATCTGGTTTGGTTGGCGTAAGTCGGGGTACTAGTTTGGGAACTTAAAATATTTGTTTGTCTCTTTGAACGTTTATTTTACCGTAATTTAAAAGATTAGGACAAGACTGGCAAAAGTTTAGTAGGTATGTATTTCCTTGACATTCGATATAATATGATGAAGAAACTCACTACGCCAGTTGTCTTTATGGGTTTGAATCCCAGCGAAGCTATACCTATGTTAGTGAGAATTTATAATAGGAGTCAATAACGAGTGTAATTGTACGTTTTTTTTTCATTATCTATTACATACTCGTTTAAACTAGCTCTACTAACTGGTAAGTATTTTAATGCCCGTTTTCACACCATTAATCCCTAATTTTTAAGTGACCCCTATAGTAACACATGTCAATAGGAATTTGTTTTCATAGGGGTCACTTAAAAATTAGGGATTAATGGTGAAAAAGTAGAGTTAGGCATTCTAAATACCTTCCTAAAAATCACGCAAAATTTCTAGTGAAAAATAAATCAATGTGACACCTAGAAACACAGCCATTGAGTTAATGCGATCAATCATGGCACCGGCATCGATTCCTGTCAATTGTACATGTGTACATAAATGACATGAAATCGGTAGGCTATGTTAAATATTGACGACAAGGCGTGTAGAGTTACAGTTCATAATGGAGACCTTAGTAACTACTAAGTCTAATATGAAAATACTTTAGCTAAACGACAACCAGTAGATTGTAATGCAGTCATTCGTCAACCCTTTAAAGGATTTTGTATGATAAAAGGATTTACTCTCAATTAGCGAACTTTCATTCAAGAAGAAACAAAATAAAACATTCTTCCTACGACCGCTAATGTTAGTTCTGTAGAAGACATCGCTTGATGATCACGACTTAAAGCCATAAAAAGGAATAGATTTTAATTGAGATGATGATTATTCTCCTCTGAATAATTATTATTGACGGGATGGTAGCACCATGTACCTTATTTTTGTTACTGAATATGAAAGTTTTAAACAAAATATTCTCCTCTGAAACCAGCTATGATCACCTCTCGTTCCCGCAACTCCTGTATAGCCAGAGTCTACAGCTTGACCGTCAATAAAAACCCAACAAAGGTCAACCCTACCGAATTGAATCAGTAGAACATTGGAGGAGTTTGAAATTACAACATACTCGTAGGAGGAGTTCGAAATTAAACTAGCCAGCGGAGAAGTTACTGCTATCAACCTGCACTGTGGCCCGCGTGCCGTCATTCCTACAAATCATGTTTGCTGACGGCAGAATGCCGGACAGACTGTCAATAATCGTGCGCTGCTGTGCCACGTTTGATGCGTTACCTTTTCAACTACCGTCGGTAGCGGCTGTGACGTCGCTATCGTTGCAGCACCTCATAGTTTTTTTTTAACTTTAGGTATATTTTTTGAGGTTTATAAGGCATAGCTTTTTGAGCCACAACAGATATACATACTACCTATTTTAGGCCCATTATTAACTATTTTAAGTAATTTGTACAGAATATGACTTTTATTCACTCAAGAATTAATTATTTGAGGTTAAATAGTTCTAACTTTCGACATGCATCACTATTGAGTTGCCTAGTAGTAGTTTCTTTATCATAGTGGCATCTATGACACCTGCAACAACTACTATTCATATAGCACATATACAATGAGTTCTTATTTTATTATTTCGTGAAAATTAATAATTGAAGACTTTTTTCGAATAATTGGTGGTTGCAAAAGCATGCAAAGGTGCAGGTATAATAACAGCTTGCTGGAATTCACTTTAACCAATTACAATCCAGATTGTTTCGTAAAATGGGGTAATGTTCGCCGTGTCAAATCAGCAGCATATTCCATATTAACAGTATAAATGCGAGAATTCTATCTATTAAAGAGGGTGGAATATAAATGAATGTTAATATACCTAACCATTTTATTTCTTAATAGCTCTGAAAAATATCTAAGTTGTAATATGATTGTGTGTTGTGTTGTTTGCACACAATCATATTTTCTCAATTTGTAAATATTTTCACTTTCATGTGACCCACCGAAACTGTGGGCAGACTCTGGTTTTGCAAATAATGGAAATACCTAAATTCGAAATATGTATATGTAAATATACTACAAATCAAAAGAAAACGTTTCAGAGCCACCTATACAACTCGCTCGATCGTCAACATACTTCATTTTTGCTGTTAATACCGCCTCTAAAACGAGTAAATCGACAAAACGGCCCGCTAATCCATAACGCACCGCGAAACAATGCAACGGCACGTTCTCACACGATCCATTCCACTTGACTCGCCCCTACTCACCTGTACGCGATGACTCGGCAGAAAGCATTCAGCACAAGTCACTATTCCTAATACCATAACTGGTTCGAGCCGGTTCTAGCCGGCCCGAGCCGACAATAACTGGTGTTTGAACGTTAAATATTAATCCGATTACGAGATTTCTGGGCTGACTTGCGCTGTCATCGTCAACGTTTAAGAAATTGGGCGTTGCATTTGAATGGGTGGAGAAATGGTAATTTGTAACTTTTTTAATCGCCTGTTATTATTATTGGATTCTCTAAGTTGTTCAAAAGGAGTAAATACTTACATTATTTGGTTCGAAGATAACAGGGGCGTTGGTGTTTCTTTTGAGGATATAGAAAAAGACCAGCAAGTGCTAAATAACTTTTCTTAAAAAGGATGTTACCCTACAAAAGTAGCGCTATAAAAATAAAAGTAAAACAACAATACAGACCCTTAGTTTCAATGAAATGTCAAACAAACAAAAAAATAATTAAAAACGAAACTTTTTGTATTATTTTTTTTTGCCTTATTAAATTAACTAACAAAGGTTTAACACACTAACATCCGTGAAATCGAATTGTTCCGAACAAAATTTCGAGTAACGTTATCTTTCATATCTATTTGTAACTATAACACGATGGGTCGGGCCTAAACCACAAATATTCCATACAAAAGTCGTATCAATTACTTACGGGGTTTTGACCTTAGTTAAGGGCGAGATAGTTCCATTAGAATTAATTAAATTTAGCTGTTTTTGGGATTTTTTTGCAAAGTATTACAAAAAACGCTCATCTATAGATAGTGGATTTAATGACTACTAAATAGTGATATTATCATAGGATTGACAGTGATTTAGGTGGTGCTTGTAGCTTAGTGGCGTGGCGACAGTGCTTTGGTCGCGATCACTGTAGTTGGTCAACCTACCTACGCTATTGATGGATGAGCGCCTGTTCAGACAATTATTGACATGTACACAAGTATGTTAATCCAGTAGAAAAAATAGTGAGACTTGACTTGCAGAAAATCGAACGCACAACGTTGAATAGAGCTCTGTGATTTGTTCGTGTGTGACCCTGTGCGTCCACGCGCACTGTGAGACCTCATAGTAATGTTTGTGAATACGGGCGTAAGTCTAGTCAGAGGGTGATTTAACAACTTATGGCAGTAATAAGATTGGCCACTTACCTTCACGCCTCCACCAATCCGCACTTGGCCTGCAGATGCCTCGAGGCACCCTACAACCGGCTAATGACAGATATAGGCTTCTTAGGAAAGACGTTTATGAATTTACGTGATTCTTATCCCACTTGAGAAATTATTAGCGGCTACATACCTACTTTATTTCCTATTTCATCCTTTATAAGATTTACATCGCGACAAATGGTAAAGTCTTTCTCGTTAATCCCATCTATCTATTAAACCTGAAAACTTAACAAGTCAGAAGTAGTTAGTTTTGCCTATGAAAATATTGGATTTGATTTTCCAAAAAATAAAATCGATGATCTTATTAACTTCCCCTTAACACAATTTTGAGTTGTAACTCAATCTGCGAGTGATACAACAAAAGATTCTCACGAAAACCACACTGATGCCACTGATTGCGTTTGTTACTTCACATTACACTGATTTTATATGTTTTTGATACTTGACTCTTATTACATTTTATTATTTTAATAATTGTGTACTGTCTCTAAACTCTATATTTATTTACACTCTAAACAACGTCAATTTGGGGCATACCGTATGCCGCATGCGAGGATCAATTAGGAGCATAATAATATGTGTAGTGATTTAATCTTAAACAATTAGTACCTATTATTACATATTCTTAGACTAGCTTTCCGCCCGCGGCTTCGCCCGCGTTGAATTTTGTCCGTCACAGAAAAATTTATCGCGCACGTCCCTGTTTCAAAAACCAGGATAAAAACTATCTTATGTCCTTTCCCGGGACTCAAACTATCTCTATACCAAATTTCATCAAAATCGGTTCAGTGGTTTAAGCGTGAAAGCAAGACAGACAGACAGAGTTACTTTCGCATTTATAATATTAGTATAGATTTCTCATGAAACTATACTCAGCATTAAATAATAAATGACTTAAACAGAAAAAAATACAAAAAGGTGTAATTGCAATAAATGCAATCACCACGGGCATCACCAATACGCGTTCCATAAAAATGTCTACGTTCCCAATAATTGCTTCGACACCTTAATTACAACGGTAATAAACGCGAAATATAACTTAAAGCCGCCGACACCACGCGGCTATAAAGTCAAATCATCGAATTATCAAGACATAAACTGCCCAATCCAAGCATGCGCGTTAAAACGATACAATTGCAATTTTATCTGCGCAGTAAAAATATTATTTGTACACCAATAAATGTGTCGGGCGATAACTTGCCTGCTTTATGTGTCTGTTCGCCGACGCATGTTTTAAAAGGGTCTACTTTGACATTGACTCTGTATTTTTGGTACTGTCATTTTCGCTCTTGGTATGTATGAGAGGGATAATAGATTCGACAATACATACGTTTGAGAGTAGACCCTCAGGTGTGTTGTGATAGTTTTTGCTAACCATGGAATATGCTTTTCAAAAGTGAAGTGCGTGCCCAAACAACTGCCCGCAAGAAGATTTAATGAATCTACTGACAACACCACTCCTGTAGCGAAGTTTGAAGCTGACACTGTATAGGTTTGTTGTCGACACGACAAGAAGAAGAATACAATCTGGTTTCGTTTATGGTGAAAATCAGTGTGACACATTGTAAATTTAGAAAATAACTAGTTTTTATTTGACCCGTCTTACAATCGAAGCTGGAACCATCTGTGCTAAAGAATATATTCAGCATTCTCGAATATGGGAAGGTTAACATACTGAAGGTTGATTTTATTATAAACGCAAGCTAAATGTATGTATGTTTATGTATGTTTATGTGTTTTGTATGTCTAGCTAAAGCTAGACATACAAAACACATAAACTCTGTTTACAACACTTTATTTTGGACACTGATGATGAACATAACAGATTGGAAGCGCACGCGCATTTTATGACAATTCAAGGAAATCTCGATTATCCTTTCTCATAAACGATAAAAGTTAAGACGATTCAGAATAACGGATCTTAAAAATTGGCTTTTAATATTTTGACTTTAATGCTCTTTAATATTAAATCGAAAAATCTGGAGCAAGTCTTACAACAGATTTATTCAGAGGTTTGAACTGGTGAAATTAATTTAAGGTTTGATTCTAGGAAACCCTGGTTAAATAAAGGTAGCAGGAAGGCGCTGGATGCAGAGCGCTACTAACCGGGCAATATGAAATCATTGGGGGAGGCCTATGTTCAACAGTGGACGTCCTGTCTGTGGTCCTGTGGCTGAATGATGGATTCATATTATCGAACAGGAGTAGGCCCACAGAAATGGGCATTTCTTTTTCATAAATCAACAAAAATGGAGGTTGAATCCTCATTTCACGCTTAGTTAAACCGTAAAAAATAGGTGTTAATGTCAACATAGCGACCTAGAAGTTTGTACGATACAAAATAAATCACAAACCCTATCTGATATATTTATTCAGAAACAGTAAGCTACCTCAAAAATGTAAGAAAATCGTTCATTAGTTTATCAAGATGTGATACAGATGTAAGATAAAATAATTTACGTACACACGACAGCACATCAGGTTACCCATTTTTGTTGCAAACTCGCCCCTATTACAACTGCACAAGAACCCACAGTGGTTACGTTGACGTGCCGTCGTCCGTACAAAGAATTCGGTGTCAAGTTCTTAAATCATGCTAATTAAAATAAAACCGTTATACTGCTACCATAAAACTATCGTTTGATTATCGTGACTTTTGGATGAGTTTAACATATTTTTTTAACGTGTGATTAGAATTAAAAACATTAATTATGGATGGTGTCAGATTTCATGAGTTGCTTTACAGGTGTTTGACATGGCTAAATTAGATCAGATCAAATTAATTTTCTATTTTGAGGTTTAATACAGTCTGATTAAGGTAGTAGGAAGGCGCTGGATGTAGGCCGCTACCAACCGTGCGATGTGGAAGTCATTGGGGAGGCCGAAGTTCAGCAGTGGACGTCTTGTGGCTGAAATGATGATGATAGCCTACGTCTTTAAACTGGGAACGATCACGATCATGATTTCATTTGTAAAAAATAAATCATGATCGTGATCGATTACGATTTCTTACGATCGATCGATACTAGGTAGTTGTTAATTGATGTTATAATAAGCTAGATAGGTAGTAACTTTTTCAGTTTCTCATTAATTTCATTGCGGATCAAAAGTTAACCTTCCTGGACTAACTCTTTACTGTCATTCGTTGAGTTTTATTGGCATTCAAGATGCGTAGGAACCAGGAGTTGTAGTGGTGGGAATAGCCTCTGGCATAACTGTTTCAGGTTTTAAAAAAGACTCGAAAGGACCTAGTTTTAATGCTAAGATGGATAATGAAAAATGGTGGGGGTACATAAGCCTTGGTGTAGGTAAATTGTTTGCTTTTCAATTGATTCCACTCTTAAGCTCAACCTTTTATTGCGTGACATGCCCTCAACAACGTTACATGCAAACTTACTTTTAAAATTTGTCAATCGTAACGGATTCAATAAAAATCTTACCCCACGACTTACGCACGGGCGCACCCTTACGCGGAGTTTAAATATATGCCTCGGTGTTTACGTGAAACTTTTAGAAGATTCTTTTTTGCCCACCTGCAGGGAAGTTTTCTATCGCAACAAATTCCCTTGGCGTTGGTGAGGGTTGTCGCGTTATTTAGTTTTGCTTATTTATTCGTGAGCAATACGTGCTGTAAGTACTTGGCGTTTTTTCGGTGAAATCGGATCAGAGGTGAATAGAATTGAAAGTGGAAGAATATAATGATTAAACGATTCTGGTAGTAAAAGATCTGTTACTTACTGCTATCAGATTTTATGAAACCTTATAAGTTTCCATCTGACTTGACCGAATCTTGAACATTTTTGTTACTTTCTTTCATTACTTTGATATTTTTTCAAACGCCCAATATTCTTACCAAAATAAGAACCGTGTAATGGTTCAAGACATTATTTGTGTGCTCCACGAAGAACTCTAATCCAAGATTTCTATGGCATTAAACCTACTTTTACGCCCGTATTCACAAACATTACTTTAAGGTTTAACAGTGCATCTATTCAACGCTCTGTGCATTCGATTTGCTGCTTCACTAAAGCAAGCATCGTTTGTGAATACGTGTGATAAACATTTGACATCGTAACACAATTCAATAACATGCCTTCATCATTGACTTCTACACTCACCAATCGCAAGTAGTCTGCATCAAGGTCCCGCCATTATTAAATCGCCGCTGCAGCATGGTCAACAAACGTTTCAACGTTTCAATAAACCCGTGCAACCCTAGCTCAGACAGAATGTCCTGATACGGGATTTGTTCACGTGCAAGTAAATATTTGAGCGGGGGCGACTGCGCCGTGAATCAGCGGTGATTCCAGATGACGAGTCATCAGTTTGGCTTTTTGTTTCTTGGATGCAATTGGGTGAAGTCGGGCTGGAAGTTTAGTTTAGAAATAAAATTGGCAGAAGCTCTGTTGCTTATTTAGGGTAGTGCCTTGCAGTGTTTCAATTTTCAAAGGACGCATGGTCGGTTTAAATATCACTTTGTGTTCAAATTTCCGTAATGAACTCAGTAAACTGGTTTATGATTATTAGTTGGCGTGTAGACTGCATTAATCACCAAAGGAAACCCTCCATAACAAGGAATCAAAATGTAATGGGACAATAAGATTTAACCCTAAGTTTTTGAACCTTCAATATCAGCAATTCCGTGTGTCCCATCAAGATATCGAACCCTAATCTTTACTCGAAAACGTACCATTCCATCCACTGAACCAAGGTACTCTAGTATTATCCTCCACAAAACCTTCTTTCGTATATTTTACAAGGCACAATGAAACCAGCTTTAAGCTCAATATATCATAGAGCAAAATATGCGTTCAGTAAGCTGCCATGATTTGTAGTTGTAGAAAGCTCATGAAAGTTAAAATCCACATACGGCTGAACTTTTAACAATGATGCATAAGGTGCAGCCTTCTTTTAGCTTTTAGTTCATTTTTAAATGGATTGTATTCTAGATGTGTATTCTACTGGGGATAGACGAAGTAGAAATTGTCTATGTATTATTTTTTACTTTTCAAAGGTATTTTTATGAATCACATTCTGATGTCAGATTCATACGGTTCAACTATACATAAAAGCGAAATCATAATTTCTGGAAACATAAATTATTACAATTCAACGCCCGTACCTACTCATAAACGATGCTTCCTTAAGTTAAGTAGAAAATCGAACGTACAGCGTTGAATCTATTAAAGAGCTGTGATTGGTTCGTATGACATCCTGTGCGTCCACGCGCACTGTGAGACCTCATAGTAATGTTAGTAAATACGGTCGTGTACGTATTATCTGTCGAGTGCGATCACCGGAACTCGTCCGCGATAAAACATGGACAGTTTATGACGTGATAAACATTATTGTTTAGGCGCCGGCGCATCGAAACTCGAAACGCTATAATTCACGATTGGTCGTGATTTATTCGTAACAAACGCTGTTGTTGTCACACTAAACTTGTCGTTCATTTCAATTCGCAAGACTAAACGTCAAAAGTCTGTCAAACTTCATACAATAACTCCTGTTACTTATAGAAAAGTTAATGTGGTGCAACCCAGGCTAAGATGCGTTTGCTTATGATTAAATTAGCACCAATTATTTCTTTAGGGTCTACAAATATGACACAGGTATCAACCAAGCTAAATAGTTTTCTACACAAATAGACCTGTTAGATCCAATGATCAAGATTTTTACAAAAAAAAAAACTCAGATCTACTAAGCTGCTTTACTCGTCGCTATCTAAAAATCACAACTATTTCAACTATTATCAAAGCCTAATGTTTATTTACTTCCCAAAAACGCAAGTTCACCGCAAATAAAAACATACGTAGCCAAATTCCCTCCGACTAATATCTCTAATTACAACCAGCACAAAAGCTCGCATCGATTGTCGTTCACATTCGAATTAATCTCGAGATGTGCTGCTAAATTGCTGAATGGGCTCTGGAGGCATTTCTCTATATTTCCTCCGGCCATTGAGAGGTCTAAACAAATTCGGCAGAAAGGAATGCCCTCCCAAATACGTCAATCAACTTTTGTAGGATTGTACTAAAAAGATAAGGGGAAGATACGGGAACAAATTGCGTCGTGAGAAGCTTCTGCTTTGCGAATTATGCACAGCAATAAAGAATTACACTCGCATATTCTTACTTTTTGTGTTCTCCTCTATATTGAAGCCGTAAATAAGCACGTTAGCTGAAATTGAGTCTTGCAGATAAAACGCAATAGTTTATGGCTGTGCATATACATGACCTTTATCTATTTATTACTGCAAATAAATATAAATATGCCAGATAAAATTTCAATTTTCATAGTTTTGATGTGGAGAAACATATTTTTGCGTTACAGTGATGGAACTAAAGATTCAAGGATAAGGATCAATTTGTAGCGCCACTATAGCATTGGGCATTTCAATCGCATCGCAAATTGTGAATACTTGCAGGTGATTTGTTCTCATAAAAATTAATTAACAAACAATAGTAATTATTACAATGATTTTGTGTAAACAAACAAACGCCGCTTGCCGGTCTCAATTTAAAGCCCGTGTGTTCCCAAAAAAAAGTTGCTCTCCAAAAAAAATATTTTGATCTATTTCAACGTCGGCCATGTCGTAAACGCGAATGGGGGTTAAATCTCATTACTTTATGGACGATGTAAACCGATTTATAGAGGTGCGGTCGCGGTCATATTATTTTGTTTGTGTACCAATAATTTGGAGGTTTTCGATACTACCCACGGGCGGGATTGTCTGTTTTAGATTTGCAGAATATAAAGTAGGAAAATCTTATATTATATAAGCGAAATGACGATAAAATTGATCAAAATATTATCTTACGTTAATATCACCATGATTTGGTGACCAACCAGCAGTTCATCATCACCATTTCAGCCATAGGACGTCCACTGCTGAACATAGGCCTCCCCCAATGCTTTCCATGTTGATCGATTGGTAGCAGCCTGCGTCCAGCGCTTCCCAGTTACCTTTATGATGTCGTCGGTCCACCTTGTCCAACCAGCAGTTTATAGTTGACTAGCTTTCCGCCCGCGGCTTCGCGCGCGTGGACTACATTATCTACATATTTTAAGGAACCCTATTTTTTTCCAAAATAAAATTTAGCCTATGTTACTCGTGGATAATGTAGCTTTCGAATGGTGAAAGAATTTTTAAAAACGGTCCTGTAGTTTTTGAGCCTATTCATTACAACCAAACAAACAAACAAAGTTTTCCTCTTTATAATATTAGTGTAGACTACGAGAGACTTCTTAGAACCAGAATTTTCCTGTAGTTCTGATAAATTCAATCACCTTTGCCAGTCTTTTGATAATTACACAACAACAACTTCCACGAAGGTATTTTAGGATTGAATCAACTTGCGCAATGAAATTATTACCTTTTACAGAATATAATTAGTGGAAATTGTAGTCTACGTTCAAATTAAATTAAATAAAGAAGAAAGATTTGATCGTTTCTTTGTTTGCGCTAAATAGGCTCCGTAACAACTGGACCAATTTGAATAACTCTTTCACCATTAATGAACATAGGTGGTACTAGGTTTGCCGAGTCAGCTAGTGATACAATAAATTGACACTATAAGTACCCAAAGCAGTATAATCCTTGGGGGAGACCGTTGTCCAGCAGTGGACGTCATTCGGCTGAAACGAACGAACGAACGAACTCCCCAAAGATGAATGCTTATAATCCTTAGTGCCTTCTCCATAACAAAAAAAGAACGCTGTAACATAGCAAAAATCTTACTTAAAAAAGCGCAAGTAAAAAAGCAAACAAAACTACTCAACAAAATACCTTTTTACCTCCAAGTTATTATTTGACACAAACTTTGTCCTTAAACAGTATCATTTGCCGACGCACACAGACGAGCGTGCAAATTAATAAAAGCCGCGGTGGAAGAATGAAAAGCCGGTATAAAAGGAAAATATTTCGCGGCGCTTGCGAAACTGCAGGCGGTGCGTGAAACACTCGAGGTGCATCCGAGGAGCGCGGCTGTGCAGACGGGCGGGTGAAACGCTGCGGTTGATTTTTATTGTGGGAATGACTACAAAGTTAAAACTGGCTTCTTATGCTTATCTTGAAGGTTACTAAGTTCCTATTAGTAGGTACGAGTAGCTAAGTGGATTTTTTGTTATGTACAAGTTTTTTATGTAATTATTACCACAGAGAAGACGGTACACTTCTAATAAATATTTTTATAAACTAATGATAAAACTTGTAAGTTCAAAAAAGAACTATTATTATTCAAACTGACTAATAATACCTCAGCTTTAAATAATAAATAGGGCGATTAAAATTGTCTGATGTGCTGTCGCCTGTATAAGAACTACACAACTCCGTAAGCATTGTGATTTTGTAAAGCTTTGTCAAGTTTTTTTTCTGGTTTAACAGAATCAGAAGGTATTTTTAGTTTTGAAATGAAAAACATTGACAATGATTAGACTGATGTTTAGGTAGATAGTAAAAAAATATATTTTGGGTAGGTCGGTACTTATCTAAAATTTAATAAGCATTACTGTTTTTTGTAAATTAGTTACTAATATACCTCACTGTCTATTCTAATCTATTGCAGTCCTAAGATGTAGCTTACCTTCATGTCTTAGAAACAATCCTAAATTATAAGTTTTAAAATTTTAAAAATAAACGCTCGTCTACCTACAACTGTAATCTGTTTACCGTGCAGCACATGGCCACGAAGTTGTCTCTAATTAAATTTAAAACTCGCTCGTGACGTCACGTCCGTTTGCGCGCGCGCACGGTGGCGCCACCTATGATAACTTTGCTTTTAGGTACTTTTGGACTATTCGTTTTACCCATGACATAAATTACTAATGATTTTTTTTACAAGAGATGCAGTTGTTGTTAATTTAAGTCGCACGGTAGCATATTATAATATTTCTTTGAGTCATAACTAGGACATAAAAATGTAAATACAGTGCATCTGTTAGGTATCTAATTTTTTTACAATAATCTGATGCGGCGCAGTCATTTGCATAATTATTACCTTTATTTTTTTTCATATATGGCAGAGTAAAGCTAGTGTTTCATTGGTAATTTTATCATTTCAATTGCAAATGAGCGAACTGACAACCGATTATTTGCAGCATTAAAATAAGTTATTAATATGTTTTCTCAACCGAGAAATCGTTTAATTTCTAAAATAATCATAATAAATAACTCTTCTACAAAAAAAAAACAATAATTCTACATATTATATCTCAGAATAACCAAATTCCAAAGATCTAGTTTATACATCAAAGCAACAATTTGTATGCTTCAATAAACTGCGGCAATTCCAATAACACACAGCAATTCTTTTAGCGAAAACTCGTCAAAACTGTAACACGGCCGCAGACGCTTCTAAGGAGGCTAAGCCTTCAAAAATCTCCTCGAACTTACAACAAAATTAAACTAATTGAAAAACTTTTCTAATTATCGCCTTAACAGATACTTGGGTAAATCGCCTTAAGGGTAAACAACACCTCAAGAATTTACCCGGTGCGTTCGGAGTAATATGCCCGGCGCAAGCACAGGCGAAGGGCGGTTTTTTGGGCAGATCGAGTAAAGTCAGACCGCCACCAACCGGCCATTGTGGAAACCATTGGGGGAGGCCTATGTTCAGCTGTGGACGTCCTATGGCTGAAAATGATGATTATGATGATGATGATGATGATGACGAGTAAAGTCTACTGCAGACTATTGTTTTTGAACATCTTTATAAACTTGTCACATTTGTTTGATCCATTTCGCTAGCTCATTTAAGTTTGTTAAACCTACTAGGTTTGAGAATTATTTTAAAAAGAATCACAAATGGAAGACTCCTTCTCTATTTTTGTTAGCACAGTTTATTATTCTGAAGATGGCCTAAATTACGCCATTCCATATTGTGGTGCTTTTTGTTGTGACCATTGTGTGAGTATGAGAAGTAATGTAAGAGTATTTTTCTATTTTTTTATGCATAACTCTAAATTAGCTTTTAAAACACGATATTATATTGACATTTATGTACCTATTGGCACTATAATTATGACGGTTTCAGTACATGTATTGGACCAAAACTAAATCCCCAAAGTCCCGACGAATTAGCGCGGGTGCACCTTAAATTTGATTTGAATAAAAATCGCGTTACCGCCCCGAGTGGAGTCGGCGGAATGTCTTGTGAAAGAACCGTGAAGTAGGATCTGCTTATAAATAAATTAATTACGAAATTAATTAGGATTAACTTCACTGCACTTATTCAAAAAGATGACTGGAGAAGAAATGGATGGATTGTGTGAAGAAAAGGGAATTGCGAATCATGAAGAGGGTTCACATGTTAAATGCTTTGACGAGGAATAAACTTTACCTTTTTAGTAGTGCCTATAGTTGGTTAATGTACTCGTAGTAGTAGCACTAATTAACGATTGTTCTCTCTGAAAATGACAAAAACAATGTAAAAGTATATAAATCTACAATTATTAGAAAACCAAACACTTTACTAACATTACTTTTAAGATTATAAATTGTATCCTACTAACCACTATGAACTGTAAAATTGTTTGAAATAAACGTCATTATTATTATTATACATCTACTCATGTGAAGACCACTTGGAAGAAGGATCGATAAGGTTAACGATACACATTATATTATCTTGATTAATGATACACTCATAGAGCAAAGGAAATCTGTCAAAAGAGCAGACGCATAGAATTCTTTATCAGAAATCTAATTTTCCGAACAATCTACTCCCAAACTTGGGAGCTGCTATACTCATTCTTTATTCATCGAAAACGCGGCGACGCATCCAAAAAACTCAACTAAGACCATCGTTAACTAAATTAATACGAGTATAAAACATGATTAAAAAAATTACGGCGACAGCGAGGGGACTACAAGAGGGATCCTCCCTTGTGTATGGATGAATGTTTTCTTCCATACAAACACCAAAGATTCGTCAAACACCACCGAACGATTGCAAACTTTACGCTCCACAAAATAAGAATTACTCCGGTAATCACAGCAATAAATGTAACTTTGTAAATTCTATATGCCAAGTTCACCTTCAAGTGCTATAAGTTCTAATGTCCCTCAACGGTTTAATATAACTTGCCGTGGGGCGAAACAATGAAAATGTTAATGTAGGACGCACACAACGCGATATTTATTTTTAACTTCTGCCTTTTAATAGGGTAGTTTCGTTATGCCCGCCCCCGTTAGCTTGCTTTCAAGCAATTCAACTTAAATTTATTGTTGTTTCCAGTTGAATAAGAAGAAATAACACAGAGAAAAACAAACGCTGTCTAGTCAAAATGAGTTTCTTGGTTCTTCGTTTGCTTTTATTTGTTGTATGCGCGATGTGTTATCAAATGGGCTTATTAGGGCGGGTGTGAAATTGCGGAACCGTCCTAAAATATGCGTAAAAATTCCAGCGAGCATAAAATTTCAATCAGTTTCTTATACATATGCAAAACGCACGCTCTCTTGAGTGGTGTGTAGCGTACAGAGCGGGTGTGTACGCCCAATTTTGTGTTTGACAACTTTGGCAATAAACAATGAACGAAGATGCAAAGATTCGTATCTTTGCAGAAGCCAATTGTGAGAAATTTTCTGAAAATTGCCAAATGCTTTTATTATGCTTTTGACAAGAATAGGTCATACACTTTTCTTATCAATTGCTCACACTATTTCTGTTAAATTATGATTTTTACCATAACATGGAAGTGTGCATATTATCATCTAATGGAAAACAAGTAATGGCCTAACCTCCAACAGGCAAAACGCAACAATGCTGTTAAAATTGTCACAGATAGAGACAGACTTACACAGGTAAGATGTTGATATCTAATATTTAGAACAAGCTCTACTACGAGTACCAACCAAATCGAACAGAAAAATTTATTCTAAACGAGAACCTCTGGATTTGAGAAAGGTAGTCTTACTTCTAGGCCACAAAGGTGCTTGATACTTAAACAATCATACAAAATTTAAAGATCACCTACTTAACAAGCAGACAGACGCCTGGCAATTACATACACACCGTATGAATGTCATTCCATCTATAGACGCAATACACAAGTTTAATCAACGTTATTTGACGCCCAGAGTGTTGTCATGCAATATTTTTGATTAAATTTTTCTGTCTGTGAACATTCTTATTTCGCCTTGGAGATATTGCGCACCTCCGTAATTCTGATACTACAGGATTAGATTGTACTTGTGTGTTTCCATTTGACAAATTCATTTTATAATATCTTTGCTCTGTACAAGAATATTGGCATTTTACTGGATTACAAAGCAATCGTCTTGTAATATCATGATTTTGACGCTTGAGTGTTCAATCTGGTGAAGTGTGAAAATAATATATATTATAAGTTGGTTCCTGCCTGATCACAGTTTTATCTGGTAAAACCAAAATTATTCTAAAACTTTTTACACCCTTACCAAAATCCGAAATTATGTACATACTTTCATAACCCTTGGGAAACAAACGCTCTTTTAGCATCTTTACAACAAAAGATTACCTCTCCTATTTTTAAGTCTATACCAAAATTATTCCAGCTCTATAACAATAAAAAATAAACAAACGATCAATGACAATTTTACGATAATAGTAATAAAATAAAACCTAGCCTACGTAGTCTGAATTGTCTATCTTAGCTTACAATCAAGTGCACTAAAGAAAGACTGCAGTGAAAATCTTCAACAAGGGAATTTTACAGTCGCAAAATTTAGCAGGATAACAAGCCCTACTGAAGCTGAATACTAAACAGTAAGGTCATTTGAAAAGACCAGCTAATATAGGTTACTGGGCCACACCAGGTCGCCCGCTTGCCAAATGTTGCTCGGCCGACTGGAGTTTTTCATTCATACTTTTTGCCAAAAAAGATAAGTGGGAATGGGAACTAGCAAATGAATGTACACAGTTTCAATACTGTGTGTCTTTGTAAAACCATTTTGTATTTTCGGTTTGGAATAAATCGTTAAAAGCAATGGAATGTGCAATCGATGTTTGTAAAAATTGGTGGAGGCGCTAGACCATTGAAATGAGCTCGGTGATCTTGTGGTTAAAAATATATTTCTCGTTGTGATTAGATTCCAGGCTAGGAGATAAGAATTTATCACTTTGTGTAACTGTGCCAGTCTGGATAAGATATAGCTTAATGTCTTGACAAAGAACGATGAAAATAAGTTTCATCTTAGTTCGATTGACTCCATTCTTCCATGCACGGAAGAAGTGCGACGGTAGGTATACTCAGTTTTCCAAAAACTCACAATGATATTAAGAAGTGTCAATCCTTTCACCTATGTCATCGAGTTTAATCCAGCTCAGTTTCAGTTCACACCAATAAAATAAGAAATTCCAAAGAGTAATGATAAAAAATCTGTGCAATAAAGTTTTAAATCTAAAACATTTAAAACTTTTTTACTATTACTGCAGATGCAAAAGGAACTAGGTGATCCAGGTCCAGAATACTATGAGAATAATATCCCAATAATTCCAAATAATATTCCACAAGCTATCGGTCGCCAATCTAGCGAATAGTAGTGTTGTCCACTAGTCAACAGTTTCTTTAATTTTCAGTCACGTTTTCAGATGTTCTATAAAACTTATTGTTCTAATACCTATGATATCCATCATCATTAAAGCCATTCTTTGCTCTCTAAATAGTCGAAGTTCAGAAGCCACACAATCAGTTTATTAGAGGGATAAAATATAGAGCCATTAAACCTGACACCGACCTAGGTGGACCGATGATCTGGTGAAGATCGCGGGAGGTGCTTGGATGCGAGCGGCGCAGGCCGGTCTTTGTGGAAATCCTTGGGGGAGGCCTTTGTCCAGCTGTGGACGTCTTTCGGCTGAAACGAACGAACTAAACCTGACACATTTGGCACATTTCAGCATTGGTCCCACTGACTTCTTTGTAGAGTTCTCCCTCCGACGGAACAACTGTTGTCGATATAACAACCCTTGCCATCGATATCCAGAACCCAATAGCCTCGTCACTAGTGCGGTCGTATTCATGGGAGCGTTCACCTGTCACGACCGAGTCTCGAACCAGAACTCGGATTATACGTTTAATTATTCACTGGAACGCTTAGGACCTCGATTAAAAACTTTCCGTTAAGTCGGATTTACGGTTTTGGAGCGACTTTTTATTTTCGTTCGAGTTGCAGATTAGAAATTATTGTTTTAAGTAGCTTTAATCTCGTCTTTTCTGTTTCAGGTGAGTGGAGAATTTTAACTGGTAAGTTGACTGCCTGATGAATCAGTGTTTCGCTTTCACTTGGAAGGTATGCCGATTTGAAACAAAATTTATTTCCAAGTTCATACAATGTTACTCACATAGTATAATTACAATAGGCCATTTAATATATTACTCACGCTTCGAGTAAGTAGTTTTGGGATTCAGACGATTTTACGTTTCTCATATCGGACGCTATATAAAAAAGAATCATTTACGCATAGAGTTCTAAAGTTATGACTGTAATGTTCTTCACACTCATTGCGAATTTATTCCAATTTCTTACTTTTTTGTTAAGAAAATTATTTCTTACCGGTTTGATTTCTATATTTAGATTAAACAATATTTTTATCTCAGTCATATGAAAATAGAAACATGATAAACCCTTTGCTCTGGCGATATTTTCGGTCGATTTTATCTGAAAGCAAATTAGTAAGATAGATACATTGGGTGGTCCAGGGGTTATGTGTGTCACACCAACTAAAATAATGTCACTATTTAAGACGACAGTGATTAGATCACTGAATGTACGAACGGAAGCACAAGTAGAATAGGTACATATCTATATAAATAAAAATGAATTGATGTTCGTTAGTCTGATTATAACTCGAGGACGGCTGGGCCGATTGAGCTGATTTTGGTTTTAAAATGTTTGTCGTAGTCCAGGGTAGGTCTAAACGGTGAGTAAATACGCGCGCGATATTGTTTTTCTGTGACAGACAAAATTCCACGCGGGCGAAGCCGCGGGCGGAAAGCTAGTTTTTAGAATATTTTACGTTACACACTTTTGGTTATGTTTCTTGTACTTTCAGGTCACTTGATTACGTGACACATGTTTTTTTTCTATCGTGTGGACTTTTAAACTGAGGTCACAACTATGGTGTTAGATTTTATAAGCTGCCTTACGTATTTCACGTGACTCAATGGCACCACTGGTATAGAGTACCTATCCTGCGAAGCATCGTCATCATCATCATTTCAGCCGTAAGACATCCACTGGTGAACATATGCCTCACCCAATGACTTCCATATAAACGACATAAAGGAAAGCGCTGGACGCAGGCCGCTACCAACCGGTCTACATGGACACGAAGTATATAATTGTGAATTTTTCAAACATTCTAGATGATATTATAAGTTTGTCATCGCGGTATCACAACCATATAAGTTTATTTATTGCATCATTCTTATTTTGTACTTTACGTTTGTAAGGATTCATGCTTTATCGATTTTCCCATGATAGTAAATATCTATTCTACCCCAAAATTCTTATCTAACCTTTTCTAAACCATTACAAACTAGCAGGAAGTCTAAAAAGGGCCGGCACTCATTAATAGCCCTGCTATCTGTTGTGTCCAGTCCATCGCGCCCTAATCCGCCCTAGGGGTCAACGCCCCCGCCCGCCCCTGCTCACTGATTTTGCGCCGTTTTATTTTCCGTTTTAACACCTGATTACATCTGGGCATGAGCGGGGTGAAGTAATTGAGACGTTTATGATAAAATGCTATCTGTTTTTATGATACATTATGAGTTTTTTTTATATTATTATTTTCTGCACAATTTTCCTTTTTGGGGTTCTGCATGTCAGAAGAAAAAATAAACCCTAAGCATCTCTCTATTGTCGTCCATTTCTCTGTTTGTCAAGAGTTTGAATGGAAATTTAAAATGTTAAATTATCGTATAAAAGAAAAAAAAATATATTGTCTGTCTGTCTGTCTGACTTGAAATTGGTGAGAAGGACGATATCACACAGTAAAAATCCTTATTATCATATTCCTATTACAAAAATAAAACCTAATTAGATTTTTACCCGACTGCGCCCGAAGATCAAATACAAAAGATATCTGGTGGAGACGCAAAAATCCGAATAAAATAATTAGGTATTTATGTATTTATTTGGTATATAATATTGTGCAATTATAATTATTTGATAATATGTCATAGCACAGGGACTGATAATAAATAATTAGAAAATATGTTCCTTTAATATAGTATAAATTATAAGGTTATTTAATATAGTACTTATATTATTTGTTGAATTTATTATTAAATAAAAAGAAACAATGGCCTGTTGGAGCAAACCGATATGAGTGTGTTTTTTACGTATTCTGTTCTGTGTTTATTTTTTAATTTTATAAAGTTTGTCTTTTCATTGTATTTTGTAAGGCTGGCTGGACGCCCTCTCTTTAAACGGTGCTCGCAGAATATCAGCGTCGAGGTACTTCGTGCCTTGGCATATGCTGAGCGAGGACCTGTTTGGTACAATTTTATTTTTAGTTTTAAGTTTTAATTTGTAATTTTAATGTGTTGTGCCAAATAAACAATTTTTTATTTATTTTTTTTATTTATTTTTTGTAGCTACTTTTCTCTAAAATATGAAGAAAAAGCTTCTCAACTAAAGACTGCTTCTGACAACAAGTAAGTTTATTAAGAAAACAAAACTCATGTAGGTATTTTTTCAACATTACAGTCCAATCATGGTATTGTACCTAAGCATGGCTTAAAATTAATTTCTAAAACCACTCTATAACCCAAATTGCGTCACAGCCCGTCGCAAATAGACAAAAAGTACGGCACCCCCGAGATTCTTAATCACCGTCGAAATTTGTATAATAACGAATTTGTACCTCGTCCGTGTAAATGTCAAAACATAATGGCAGCCATTCGAGCCGATTGTTATGGCTTTGAAGGTCATAATTTTATTGTTTCACCCTCCGATGGTTTTGTGTAAACTTAGAAAGATAATTTAGAATCTTTGCTAGTTGATAAATGTCTTGAAACACTTTAGAGATTAGTAAAAGAATTAGTGCAACATTTTAGCAGATTATTCTGCACGTTTTTGGTATAAATCAAAGCTAGTGATTAGGGGATGTCCTACTGATAGGCTTGATTTTGATGACATTTAAGAAATCTAATTAGGTATAGATACCTGCTAGAATTAGACTAGCTGCTCTTAAAAGCAAACCTACCTATTTCTTACGTAGGTATAGTTAAGTACACCACATTTATTCTCTAATAAATAAGTACAGTACACCACAAATTACATTTTCTAACTAAAATTATTAATATGCAATTAAAAAAAGACAGAGTCACTTACATTCGCGTTTTGAACAATAATGTAATTGGACTTATTTTACTTATTCTGAAAAACTAAGTAAAATTATTTATTCACCCAAATCTGCAACCAAAATTAAGGCTATGTAAAATCACTCTAGTAGATCTGTGTAAACATTAACACTAAAGGGTTAAAGTCCCTTCTTCGTATACAGGGAGAGTCAAATTTGAATGTATAGTTAAAATTAACATATTTTAACTACAATCTAATATTTTTCATGTCTAAACTTTCTAAACACATACCTTACTTAATTTGTACTTTATGTAATCGCTGGTCAGAATCAAAACCTATTAATTACGTGAGAAAGCGTATCCCAGTTTCCTTTAAAAATTATAATCCGAAATATTTTGGAAAAATCCGTGAAAAGATAACTAAATACACTCTTAGCTGCATTATAATCAGACGTTGAGGTTTAAATAATTTTCAGTTTTTCCAGTGATTTTTGACTTGAGATAAATTGACTGGAAGCAGAAGTCTGTTTTTCTCCTCCAAATATTTTCAACTCTACATCATCCTGTACACCATGCGTAAATCAACAGCCACCCAAGCACCCCTTTAACAAACTCATGGTTTAGCCCTTCTCCTCAAATTCAGCACTATCCATCACGTATAAAATCAACACCGTGTTTTGTATAAACATCAAAGAAGACCCTCGAAACAACTTGGAACTACAATGGAGCATCGAACGTTTTCTTATATAATCAAGAACCGCTTCTCCGCCGTTGAGGTTCAGGGTGGGACATGGTGCATGAGCTGAAGCGATAGCGAGCTCGTTTAATAAAATATACATAAAGCTCTAATTAAGGCTTTCTAGCCATGTTACATTGTTATCAAGTACAATCCCATACTACAAAACAAAAGATAGGAGTAACAATTTAATTAAGACTGAGTCCGTCGATTGATGGATGTATGTAAGACTTTAGCAGAAAGCCAAATAAAACTGTAGAACTTTCCCATGATATAGGTAGGGGCTTCATAAGATCCTAATGTCTGTTAATTCACCATCAATCCCTAATTTCTAAGTGACCCCTTTGAAAACAAAATTCCTGTTACGTGTTACCATGGGTGTCATTTAAAAATTAGGGATTGGTGGTGAAAACGGGCATAAGGATAGCTAATGATCTCATGGCAAAAATTTCACATTGATCATGAAGCTAAACTTTGGTGACTCATAACAAAAGTATACTTTGCCTGATGCCTTTTGAATAGAGCTTGGTGGATTTAGAAAATGATATTTCATTTGCAACATACTTACAAAAGCTCAAAAAATAGTTCTTTGCGCTTGCATTGTCTTATCTTCGCGCCGATATAGTGCCATTTTAAAGTCTTCAGAAATTTCCAAAAGAATTATAACAAAACTATTTACAAATCACCCATACCAAGTCGCTAATTCTCCCAACTATGACCACACACCCACTCAAGGAGGGCAGAAGGTTGTATAAATATTGGCGCCTCGCTTTTGAGGCTAAGTGCCGCTTTTGTCTTGGCAATAAAAGAATAACACTCATTTACGTGAACAATGAAACCTTTGCCCAGTGTTGCGAACTCGGAAAACCTAAGCTAAAGAAATATTACGACAATGGAGCAAGACACAGAGGATTCGCTTCTGAAGTACTGTCGGCCACAGTTCCAGTTTCCAGTTCCAGAAAAAACAGAAATGGGTAGTGATCGCTATAGTAATTAGCCAATACATAGTTATTGGCCAACTTGCCTAAAATGAAAAGAAACAAGCCTAATGGAAGTTATTAAGAGAGGAAAAGAGACAAATATTTTTTCTGAGTAATACGCAGTCCAATGTAGTAAATATTTTTGTCTCTTACTTATTAACAATCCAATATGCCAATAACTATGTATAGGCTAATTACTATAGCAATCACCCTTATTGCGTTTTTTCTCTCGCTCTAAAATGGTGATTCTTTGCGATAGAACGAGACAACATGACTGAACTGTGGCTGTAGTACGTGTCACTTGTTTCTGCTGTTCAGTTAGTGGCAGTAGAACTAGGCGATCTTCTAAAAGTGACTCGAATAAAAAATAAAATATTATGTGTCTGAAGTTCTGAACAAAATTTAATGATGTCACAATCCTTGTCCAGTAAAAAACAAAGAGTAAATGGTCAGCACAGACACCATATTATTATTTATTTTCAGCCACATGGCATGGCAGCCGTGATCAATTACAATAATTTTACTGAAACAACACAAAGTCAGAATCTCTTAGTCAGGATAGGTACTCTCTAGGAAATAAGGCGTGGAAAAACTATAGAAACAGATTTAGACGTTTGGAAAAGTTGTGAAAAGTGATCCTTTCTCATTTCTAGGGAACTATTTGAAAATGTTGCCTTCAGTATTAAAATGTATGCTGTTTAGTTTGTTACAAAGTTTATGCCAGGTTTGTTATTGTCTCCACCTAAACCTACTGTGTTAGTTACCCCTTTTATCTTTTAGTGGTAACTGGCAAACAATGGCGACTAACTTTACTGCGGTAGCACTTACCTAATGTTTAATCTCACTGTTTTATTACATAAAGCGTTTAAAATATATTTTTGAATTTCCTACAGAACATTAAAATGAGAATTACGCCCGTATTCGCAAACATTACTATGAGGTCTCATAGTGCACGTGGACGCACCGGGTCACACATGAACCAATCACAGAGCTCTATTCAACGCTGTGCGTTCGTTTTGCTGCTTCACTTAATCAAGCATCGTTTGTGAATACGGACATGAGTATAAACAGTCCAGTCAATGAATGCTCTAAACACAGTAATAGAGTGAAATGCTTGGAACACAATTTTTGACTTCGTACTCGTACCTTTTCTGAATAAAATTAATTTGGTTCCACATAACACTAAATCGATACGTTTTGGTTTGCTTCTAATATTAATAGCTTAATTATAGTAGTCTGCGCCTAAAAGGATTATCTCTTCAATTATCGTCAATCTAGCATTGGAGGGTCCATTATTATCTAAATATCCAAGTTCACCCTGTACTGTTCCCTAAGCCACATGCGTATAGTCAGCGTCAAATACACTCGATGTCAAAGAAATTGTACCTCCCGCAACAAACACTTTTAAGAGTATGCATCCCCACTTCCCACCAATCTATACTAATATTATAAATGCGAAAGTAACTCTGTCTGTCCGTCTGTCTGTGTGTAGCTGTCTGTCTGTCTCGCTTTCACGCCTAAACCACTGAACCGATTTTGATGAAATTTGGCATAGAGATAGTTTGAGTCCCGGGAAAGGACATAGGATAGTTTTTATCCCGGTTATCGAAACAGGGACGCGCGCGATAAAGTTTTTCTATGACAGACAAAATTCCACCCGGGCAAAGCCGCGGGCGGAAAGCTAGTATTAATATAATTTGAATTAGCCTAATTCTAAACTTCATTTCATTATAGGAAAGGAAAAGGAGCAAGCAGCCAGTAAGTTCGCAACACGTCTTGTGTTGTCAAATTATTGGCGACTTTGGGAGTCACGTTTATTTGATGCCGACTGTACCTGCTAGCTGATAAGGTAAAGCCGATATGACCTAAATGAGGGCTTAGTGAATTTGGGAGTAAAACGTTTTGTGTAAATCCCAAGTGTAAGATAATTATTATCCAATATTAGGTATAACAGTATACTCGTATGCTAAGTCCCATAGAAGGCTTAGATAATAAAAGAACTGGGAATAGGCGACTTCAAATATTTTAATACACACCAGTTACGTAAAAATATTTGCACATTACCAGCTAAGTGAGAAATTTGTTTTTTAAATAAAACCATTAATCAGACGCCTAATCCAATACGCGCTAATCTCAGAAACTACCGGTCCGATTTGAAAAATTCTTTCAGTGTTAGATATACCATAGTATACAGCCTATAGCCTTCCTCGATAACGCTACAAGTAATAGGTGCAGAGCAACAACGAAAAATGTTGCGAAAACGGGTTTTTACGCGTACGAAGTCGCGGGCACAGCTAGTTTATTAATACTCGTGCTATCATCACAGGTGAACAAAGATTACGTATTTTTCTATTAGCTTTACAAAAGTGTAGAACTTGTAAAAAAACTTACTTTATCCGGTCTGATCATAATGATTTTGTGTAAAAACTCAAGGTAAAAAGCATCAATATTTACAAAAAAAGACAAAAGACAGTCTTTAAAATGACAAGCGATAACGAGCCGTCCATACACCGTCTAGGTATGCGACACATTAACATTCCGGAAAGTGGTGATAACCCAAGAATATTTTTTCCCACCAACATAATTTCGTAATTGACTCATGCACCGAATAGACTTTGTAGGGCAGGTTCATAATTTAGGGACTTAACGTCTCAGTCTTGACAACTTTGCAGAGTCGCGCGAGATGATTTTCGGCAAAGATAGTAAAGTACAGAAAGGTCAGTTGGGTTTTCTATTAGGTTTTGTCTATATTTTACGTATCAATTTTTTTTTTATTTGATAATTTTATTTGAGCAAAGAGCATTAAACTAGCATGTAATATCATTTAACTTCAAAACACATTTCAGGGCATATTTTTATTTGTAAATAGGTATTTAGTTGTAGTTCATAGATTTGTTAATTTTATAACTTTTCCCTAACAGATTCAAAATGTAAATAATAATATGTACCTACAAAGAGTTATATTTTTAAGAACACTTAGAATATTTTCGCCTGCCCTTGAAATTGTATTGATTAATAATTTATTAAACACAGTAAGAAATGAGGGAAGGGAAACTTTTTTAGAATAACATATTTTGTGTCTCACTTAAAACATTATTATGATGCTCTAAAATACGCGAAAAACGAGGGCCCATCTACACGACCTCATCTGTGGCCCCATTCGCCGAAGATATAAAGTTACGTCATGCCGTAGGTGTGATCCGTTTTGGCCCATATCGTTTAAGGTACACTTAAAGCTAACTGTCGAATAAAGTTAATATGTTTATGGGCTGGCGGTGCAGTAAAGAGGGCTCTTTTGACATTTGTTGGGGCGATTTCGGCAAAATTTCGCATAAAAGCTATGATTATTATTGTGTCTGGAAACCGTTTAGAAGATACATTGTTGTGGTGGCTGGGTTGGAATGGCTGGACTTGATGTTATCTTTTTTTTACAAATGAATGCGTTATGTAGGTTGCTTTTATTACCTATTCTAAGCAAATAGGTAATGGAAATTCTGCAATTTTTGTCATATTATAATTTTTTTTTATCATAATCGATATTACTAGAAAATTGGCTTCTTATAAATATATGTGCAAGCTTTCCGCCCGCGGCTTCGCCCGCCTGGAATTTTGTCTGTCACAGAAAAACTTTATCGCGCGAGTCCCTGTTTCTAAAACCGGGATAAAAACTATCCTATGCCCTTTCCCGGGACTCAAACTATCTCTATGCCAAAATCAAAATCGGTATAGTGGTTTAGGCGTGAAAGCCAGACAGACAGACAGAGTTACTTTCGCATTTATAGGTAATAGATTTTGGTAACTGAGCCCCAATTATCTCGTATAACGTTCTATGAGATATCTTTGTCAATAAAGCTTCGTCAATACTAAATATCCACATTCAACTATTCAAGGATTCCCTTCCCTATCTATCCATCTTCAAAACATTTAATAGAACGAGCGATAAACTTTAAAAAGTGCTTCCCTCAATACAAAAGCCATAAACAAAATCATCCTTCTGTTAATTGTTTTAATAACTACTAATAACAATAAATTTGAGCCCCAAACAAACGAAAGACCGCTCGGTTACCTAATACCACTATAGAAAAGGGCCATCGGCTCTCAAGTGGGGGGTGAAAAGTGGAGGGTCTTTTCTAGAGTAGTTAAAACAAAGCCGGGGCCCGTGTACGAATAATTATTGGTTTTGCAGCTTATTTATAAAATGGGGAGCAGACTGTCTTTTTTATTGCTCGATTGGATGCGGAGAAAGGATTCCCGTCCCCGTTTGTCGAAAGGGGAATTGCGTGAGGGCGAAAATTGAAAAGTCGTAATTTTGCGAAAGAGGGATAAGTTTATTTAAAGATACGCGGATGAAGACGCGTTTGTTAATGATGATGAAAATTCAGGATTAATTCGGTAAGTTAAAAATAAGCGGCTTGGCGTTCGGGGTATAATAAAGGTAAAGAAAATTATTTTAGTTTATTTCTGCAAAGTAATGTTTTCAATAGAACAATTTATTTTGTTTCTGTTTTTGACGTAGAAAGTAAACCTGGATATTATTACTATTGAAAACAAGTAAAAGTCTACCTTTTTTAAAACACGCTTGGATACGAGGTTTTAGTCTGTACAGAAGTTCCTAGAAAAGCACTTTGAACAATTTTATCCGATTGTTGAAGCTTTGACGGAGTGGTATTGATATATTTTGTCGAAGAAATAGCACAGATTCAGAGAATTTCACGTAGTCTTACTTTGACAGACTAAACTTCATGTGAAAGAATTGCAGGTCACTTTAGCTGTTCACAAGAACACAATATTATTATAGTCTTTCAGTGGTGTGTAAATGTGATTTAGCTTAAACCACACGGTTTTGACAGAACAGAATAAAATCGATATCTATCATTCTATAGATGTAAAAGGTAACAAAGGGAAAAATCTGCAAATATCAGGCCTCGTATGGTCAGCAATTTTTCGTTTGCTTTTGATAAACTAGAGCACAGGAGCACCATAGAGACTAGTTGACGTGCTAATGTTTTATAATGATAACTAGCAATAGCATTAATTATGCAAATAAAAAAGCATGGTAACAAATCGGGGAGAGTTAATTTAGTCTTAGCTGTTTATAAAGAACATGATAAGGTATTATAGTCTTTTAGGATGAGTGGCACCATCTTACTTTAACTTTGACAAACGTCAAAAATCTGTCAAACTCCATACAAAAAGCACCGGTTATTGTTATTATTATGGTCAAAATAAGGTGGTGCAACTCAGCCTTAGTGTTATGTAATGTGATTGCTTAAAAGCGCAGTCAGCAATAACATCAATTCTGCAAGAGAAAGCATGTTGGCAACAAAAATCAGCGTAGGAAGGAAGCGCTGCACAGCCGGGACGTTATCGCAAAGGGCGCGTCCGGTATCGCCCGTGACACACTGGCGGCGGCACAATTTGCAACGTGGGCTTTACACGACACGACTAAGATCTTCGAAGATAACAGTGGAGGACAAACCTGGTAATTTAACTGGTTTACCTAACAATAAAGTCTTGAAACTGAATCCATTTTGCCTTAGGCTCCACCAAAAATGTTGAAACAAAATTCCGAGGTGTTTAACAATTACTTTCGATGAGACCCTCACCTCAATAAACAATAATGAATTTTAAATTGAGCTGAAACGTAAACCTCACACAAATAATAAAGTGAAAAAAAAACAAACGTTAAAAAAGTACCGAGTTGATTTTCGTTCTTTTTGACTGAGAATTTATTACACTAGTACCTTTCTTAATAGTATTACCACATAATATCATTTATCCCTCAAATTCTCAATGCGAGTTTTCGTATTATATTCTCCAGGATAGATCGGGTAACTTCAATCATCAAAGTTGACCAGATCGTACTCTGCAATCGTGCCCCAGAACCAGGGCACTATCACAATGGGCAGAGTTTGCGATCCTCCACAATGCGTCATGTACCGGCCTGTCAACCCAGTTGCAAACGCAGTTCTGGTGTTGCGAAAGAAATTGTCTGATCACTGAATTTGTTTTCGCTGGTGCAGATTTCCGGAGGTCCAACAAAGTTTTGGTTTCCAAAAATTTGGCAACGAATTTGGTTTTAAATGTACCAATTTGCATCGTCAATGATGCTCACGTACATGAACATGATCATATTTGCAATCGGACAAGGAAATGTAGCAATGATTAAAATGTAAAATACTCAAGCTGAGTTGCGCACCAACTAACTTACTTTAACCGTAACTATAACGATAACCGGTGCTTTTTGTACGGAGTTGCACACAAAAATCATGGGTTATCAGTCACGGTAAAATTTTGGTGGTGCAACTCAACATTAGTCGCCTTTTCAATTTATTTTCCAAGATTATCAAAGAATTTTATTTGTTTTGATTTATTAACCTATCATTTAGTTTTTTGTTAACCTGCAATTATTAACCTGTGTGAAATCCAAACCAATCATCTTTCTTTAATAAATTTACGAGAGAAATTACCATTAAAACACAATTTGGTTAGAGACCTAAAAACTCTCAATTATCCTTTTATGTCAAAATAAATGTTATAATTATTGCCTCAGTTCATTTATCCTGAATGCGCGTTCTTGTGTTTTTATTGGATGTTATAAACCCATTCCATATATCGTATTCCCATCAAAGTGTCATACATAACATTTTAATGCCCGTTATACTGCTGTCAAAAACCGCGAACGTAATTAACGAAGAATCAAACCGACAATAACTTTAGCTATAAATGTGACACTAAAATGCCAGTAGACTTAATGAGCAGAAGGATCGCTCCATATAGGGTCTACAAAACGCTTTGCATTTTTTTCAATTCAAAGGTTTTTACCTTCTCCTAATCCTGCATATGAGTGTCTAAATACAAAAATGTTGCAAATTACCTGTACTATAACAAGATTATGATCTCCAAGTCACCCTGTATACCTACGTAGGTTAAGTGGGTAGCGCATTTTCTTACATAACTTTTCAATTCCTATCATTGGAGGTCCGAAAATATTTCTCATACAATTTGATACCATAATGATCATTCTTCATAAAAAATTTAAAACCTACATATTTAAAAACATAATCATTGATATTCATAATATCACTAATCATACACTTAGTTTTTACTAATATTTGTTTTCATATATTTTTCTATACTAATAATCGAAACTCATGATCATTCGAATAAATAACTATAATACTCGTATTCATAAATGTGATGTATCCTAAAAATTTGTTTTCATAAATTTATTAGTCATAAGTGTATTTATCCATATTTATGAAAATCATGATGTCTATATTCGTATTAAATCGTATTTTAACATTAAATTAATTTGAAATGGTCCAAAACAGGCAATATTTTGTGCCACAAAACTAACGTGACAGAAACGAATCGCTGCAAAACCGACTCCACGTAGTCTTGTCTGCCCTACCCCTAGAGTGTAATTTAAAAGCCGGAGGCGCGGAGGGAGGGCAGCCCTCGCCCGCTGTAACGAGGCTCAGGCGCCCGGGTGAGCTGGAGCGGCTGAGGCTGGTCGCCGAGGCGCCGAAGGCGCCGATGGCGATCCAAAAAGCCGAAGCTGCGGAAGCAAGCGTGGGTGCCTGAGCCTCGTTACGCAAGGGCGGAGGGGCTGCACATCCCGCAGCGCCGGAGACGAGGAGATACCAATGCATGCTGCATGCTTGCTTCATGAAGCATGCTCTGCATGCTTATCTACTTTATTAAACTATATATGTTTTTTTAAAGATACGAGTATGTCTGTTATAAAGTAAATTATTCTGAACAACAACATTATGAATTGAAGTATGTTCTTAGTAACAACATTATTAATGAAAACAATAATAATATGATCAATGAATGTTATGAAGAAAAAAGATCTGAAAATAAAAATTATGTATTTTAAATGGTTCTTGGCAGTAACAGAATTGATAAAAAAATTATGATCACTAACTGTTATGAGCTCCGTTGGTAGTAATAAAAATGTATGAATAAAAAAAGTATGAAAAATAAAATTATGAAGAGAGATTATTATGAACACAAATCGGTAGTAAGACAAAGAATAGGTTTTAGAATTTTATGTGAGCCAATATAGAACCGGTTAAGTGCCCTGATGAGGATCTAGAAACATTTAAATTTGAGCTATAGCACAGACTACTTACTTATAGCTGTGTGATACGGCATTGATCTTGGATATACAAAAGTTGAAACAACGATCAAGCCAAAAAAAGAACAGGTTAGAATACTTAGTTTGATTTTAGATTTTAAATCAGAACGCACACTAGGCGAATAACGAAAGAAGTGCAATAAGTATGCGCTTCTGACGTTATTGTAACAAGACGTGTGCGTATATTCTCACGTTACATACATAATTTAGTACATAATGATAGGAAATAAACCTACTGTATCTTGTTCTGATGTTCAGAAACGCGAAATTAAAGGGCTCGTAACATCAATTCTAGAGGGCCAATAATACAAAAATGTCCGCAAGATAAGAAAGTGTTCTTACAACGCTTAGGTAAGTGTTTCAGAAATGTTAACTCGTGTTGGACATGGAAAGGTACTCGATATTACAAGACCTTTTGGGATGAGATAAAACTAATTGGTCAATAATTTAGGAGAAAGAATACTTAATAAAAAAGCATTACCATGATAAAAACTGAGTCAATCAAATTGATTAAATAGTAAATGAACAGTAACTATTTACCTACTTATTTCTACATAATGAAGATCTTTCAGACAGAAATGATATTAAAATAATGTGTGGGATAGTTGACTAAACAGACAAAATCATAACTTCATAAGTAGGTATTAAATGTCCTTAAAAATTTCGTATTTTAGTGACAAAGATTTATTTTTTGTTGCTGTGTATAGTATTGGAATATAAAATAAATATATTGTGTAAAATATTCTTTTAAAGTAAAAATATTTTTCACATTACAATATAATACAAATTTAACGACAAAATGGCATGCCCATATTACTTACTGTAAGAGAGCACTTCAACGTCCTTTTATAAAAAAAGAAGAGCTGTTATCCATCCAAAAACAGATCGTTTTAAGTGAAGAAACATTAAAAAGAGCTTATTATGACATTAAAGTAAACACAAAACCTTAATGGAAAGGTCAGCCAACAACATTCTTGCATCGTCAAGTATATTATTATGGTTCATCAGTAATATTTCGCAAATCAACATATTCAACAACTGGTTAAAATTATCTCGAAATAACATGTTCAAAATATTAATAAATTGCATTAACATGTTTTCATTATCATATCAATTGATACTTATTACACAGCACTTGTTTCACGCATGAAATTAAGATTGTAATGTAATTTATGAGCATGTCCCAAATAATTGAATTATCCTTGAGATGAATAAGCGGTATTTATCATAATTCAATCAAAACTTGCATTACATAACAAATGTTTATTGGCGCCACACATAGGTACCTAAAATTATTAAATAAGCCGATACGAAATGTGCAAATTAATTCTCACAACGAATTTCCAATAATTCAGAAATCAAACTAACTAGCCTAACGATATCCTTATCAAATAATCTTGATCGATGACTATACCCTCCGATACTCGAAGGGCCAAAGAACACAGCAATTACTTATTAATTAACTGTATCAGTAACAGCCGATGAGCCGTTCGTAATTGAACTATAAATCACAACCTTACGCCCCGGCACTTTGTGCAAGTTCGGTATACGGAGCACCTAGATGCTGATTCAGGACTTGCCCGGTTTCGACTACGTTTGCAACTTCTTGAACAACCTCGAAAGGCACTAAAACACATTAAATTTCAACTTCAATTTGAACGCCAGCGTTAGGCGTTAAAGTCGAATTTCCAGGGGTCACGCAGGGGTGTATACTCGAACCTTAACTGTATAGTATGTAGTAATCTTGAGATGATTTATGATATGTTGTACTTCTGACGTTTACGAGTTAACAACCGTGGTGGGGAGGCCTTTTAATCAACTATGCTAATGTTAGGTGTTGATCCTTCGGCTGCGGTGGCGGGTCTCGCTAAGCCTAATGTCAATATTAGGTCCTAATTGAATCTCCGAATGTGAGTAAAGTTTAATTAAGGTCCCGTGTCGTGTTATATTTTGAAGTGTTAATTATTCTGCGTGTCTTACACTGAAATTCACTTGGTTAATTTATTCGAAAAATAATGGAAGGGTCTTGTTTAGTTTATTAATTGCAAACCAAATATCTTTTGTAATTATAAGTTAGTCAAACGTTAATACAAATACTATACTGTGATTAGAAATGGTGTACTATTGATACAACTACAGTGAACTGTTAGTAGGAACAATCTAAGCTAATGTCCCGATCAGTTTAATCACAACAAGGAAAAACTAATAAACGTCACGCCCAGCAAACTAAGGAGACATCTTGATAACAAACAGGGCGTCCCATTGTCGCATCACTCAAACATCACCTCGCGCCCGTTACTGGTGATAAATCTCCACCATCTCACCGTAATACAGGGTGACCATGCTAACTGATTTTGTGATTGACGTCAGAATAGAAACTTATTGATAGATAGTTGAATTTCTCACAAAAAAGATCAAATTCAGTTAAACTTAACTATGACAGTATTTAATACTGTCATAGTTAAGTTTAACTGAATTTGATCTCGAAAAATTTAAAGTATTTAAAGTATAAAAGTATTTAATACTGTCATAGTTAAGTTTAACTGAATTTGATCTTTTTTGTGAGAAATTCAACTATCTATCAATAAGTTTCTATTAACATTCAGGACTATTTAGCATGAATAAATTTTATTCATGCTAAATAGTCCTGAATGTTTTTTGCAAGTTTTGCAAGTATCGAAGAGAAAAAATGAGATAATGACTTTTTGTGTAGTATTTAATTAACGTTCCCTCTTTGCGGCAAGTCTGTATTATCATAATACCACACATTCAAGCCTGATCTAAATACTCGCACAGCATAATAAGTTTTGTGGCACTAGTGAAATTCCTTCAGAATAAGACTGTCCAGCGGCGTCTCACAAATCACACACATCGCCCTCCCACCGTCCAATTGTCTGCAAGTGGGTCAACTGATTGTCGTCCACCTATTTACTAGCTTAGTTTTTCCCGTTTCAATTTTCTTTTGTATCTATTGTGTTAAGTCTTGTGTTACATCTGATTTCTCCTTCATGTTTATATTCTGTCTCTGTTCTTTGATTTATGATACGTGTTTGAATTGCTTCGCTAAGTACTCTTGTTAGGATGTTATTTACTAAAGTGTTGTGTATTTCTGAAAGGCGCAATTCTGAGAGATATATTGTGTTGCTATATTTTTCACGGAACTACTAATAAAGTAAAAGTTACTTTGACTTGTAATGTAGGAAAAAGAGGAATATTATGAACATTTTTTGTAATACTAAGAAAATGATCTAGTGCTTGGGCTTGTACTCTGGAATATTCAGAATTTTTAATAATAAAATATCTAGTTTATTAGCTATCTCTAGTTAAGACTGGCTTTTAATTATTTACACTCGGAGACTTTTTATAATATTATTATTAAAATTGTGTATTGTTTTAAATCCCGTCAGTGATAATAATTGTGTACTCGTAGCTACTAGCTATTGATGATTAATAAAAAAAACCTTGAATAAAAACAACACTATACAGACCTACAATGGTTAAAATATAATTTCTGGTAATAAATACATTATTGTGACTTTGCTGGCGTCACAAGTGACTACTGCTTTTTTTGGGAAACTAATTTTTCAATTACTTCCTTATATGTACGAGTATGTCATCCAAACTCTACTTAATATGTTAAACTCTAAGCTAAATACAACTACCATTTATACAGTACATATTTGATATTTCGGACAGTACATCCCCGTCGAAACCCGAGACATTTGTACCCGGAATAGAAATGTCACCGCTAATACACCGGACCCAATTCTAATCCAATCAGAAATTCTTTGACAACGCTTGGTGCACGTCCCGCAGATTCGAGCGGGCACCTCGAAAACTGTAATCCCCGTAACAACCGCTCGGGCGGTTGAAGGCATGAAAGAGAGCGTGGCACTTCTGGAGATAAATTATTCTTTGGACGGCAATAGTGATGTGGTTAATATTAATACGCCATTACAAAGGCTACTGAGTCCACCATGGTCCAGTGTACTCGCGATGACTCTAACCGTCAGAAATGGAAGCACATCTCCAGGAGAGCTACCCACGGAGATGACATCGAACACCCCACCGTGAGGTACACGGTACCGCAACCACGACCACTCTGACAAGAGTGTCCGACTAAAATATCTTCTTCTTCTTCTTCTTTTCAGCCAAATGACGTCCACTACTGGACAAAGGCCTCCCCCAAGGTTTTCCACAATGAACGGTCCTGCGCTGCCCGCATCCAGGCTCTTCCCGCGACCTTTACCAGATCGTCGGTCCACCTAGTAGGAGGCCTGCCCACGCTACGTCTTCCAGCCCGTTTTAGTAATATACTGGTTGTGTTTCACAGCATTATTGTATCAAACAAAATCAGTTATCTAAGTAAATAAGTCTAAATGTTGCTTTATTATTTTCTTTCCTCGACTTTGGAGGCATAATTTGACAGCAATATCGTTCGTTGTCTTCGTTTTCACTTTTTCCTTGGAATTTTGTCAGTGCGGCAGTGATATTCTGATACATTTGTGGTTTTAACTGTAATTCTTTCAGCAATTTATGAAACAAGAAACAAAGTTTCTTAGCAGGGCTGTAATCTTACCATGGTATTTTTATAGGTACCTACATTATAATATCCTTTATTTAGTTAACCCTAAACGCTACATCTCGTGAACTCCACCAAGTAACTCAGGGGAACTCGAGGGTCCAAGCGAGGACCCATTTCATCCGGCATTAGTCTTGATGGCCTGGATTTCTTGCCTTGAAATTTTCTCGTGTGACATAATTAATAGAGGGCCCTATTAGTATGCCCTGTCGACTGGTGACCCTAAGGTTGGACCGGGATTTGTCATTTCACTTCGAAACTTCAAATTACTATGGTTTATTAACCGACTTCAATAGTAGAGGAAATCCTTAGTTCAGTTGAATGTTTTTGAACTTAAACTATTGACATAAATTCGGAAGTATCTTTGCCCATCTCTATTGTTCTGAGTTTGAGCCTTGAATTTTATGGCAATTTTGATAAAAAAGAAAAAACCCGGGTAAAAGACATAATATTATGCCACCATCAATTCCTAATTTTTAAGTGACCCCTTTGAAAAAAAAAACCTGTTATGTGTTACCGTAGGGATCACTTTAGAATTAGGGATTGGTGGTGAAAACGGGCATTAGCCTATCAAATTAGGAGAAAATTTAAATCTAAGCTTTTGTGGCCTAAATCATCTAAAATTAGGCTCATAAACGTGATTTATGTTTTGGTATAAAAATATACAAGGTTCACAATTTCGGTAATGTTAAGGTAAGGTTTTAAAATTTGCTCGTAATTCAGATATCGGACAGCAAGCATCTCACGTACAATCTGTATTACCGTTGGGCCGCTGAACGGACCCGGAGTTATGTGGCGATAAGCAAAGCCAGAGGATAAGTCCATGGGTGAAGGGTCCTGGACTGGGTCACGGGTATGTTATGGCTGAAGAATGGGTTTTTGATAATGGCTCTTTTGGTGACATGATAAGTTTTTGATATGACTTGAACTGCTTTGATTATGATAAGCTCAAACATCATGCTACTTTTGATATAGAATATGTATTCGGTTGTTGCTTGTGAGACAGTTATTGATGACATAGTAGCGTCGTATATTTTTTTAAAGAATATTAGTCATTTGTATTGTTTATAATAATGTTTGAATAATGTACAAATTTCACTAAATACGAGTACTTATCAATAGCCAGATTCATCTTGCAGCTTTGGCATTAATTTTTCACTTAGACACATTTGATATGAAGTAACATAGACTTCTGAATTTTCAACAAATTGTCTAATACCATAACTACTTATTTGACCATTAGTCCTTCAATGTAGAACACAGGTCATTAGAATTAGATACAAAATGGCGTCACAACACCAAGTGAATGATCGCCCGCTTCCTTGCCCAGCGAAGGTCGTTCTTATCTTACGTCGATTTAGATAATAAAATTATACGAATAGCCTCATAGAATACATTATGTGTTATGTTATGTATGATAGACAAGAACGTTGTTTTACGGAATCATTTGGACAGTTTACTTTCTTTGTAGGTGTGTTAATTTTGTCTTAAAGTATGTATTATGTAAATATCACAACATTGGTTGATGATTTTTTACCGCTGCACGCGCTTTTGTGTCACTTTTTGAACTGCCATATTATTTGACTGACCTGGCTCATTCAGACTTAAGACTAATTATAGCGGCTACCTAGTGCACGACATCTGTTTTATAGTTTGAACTAGCTTTCCGCCTGCGGCTTCGCCCGCGTGGAATTTTGTCTGTTACAGAAAAACTTTATCGCGCGCGTCCCTGTTTCAAAAACCAGGATAAATCCTATGTCCTTCCCCGGAACTCAAACTATTTTTTTTGCCAAATTTCATCAAAATCGGTTTAGTGATTTAGGCGTGAAAGCAAGACAGACAGACAGAATTACTTTC
Source organism: Ostrinia furnacalis (assembly GCF_004193835.3). Classification (NCBI taxonomy): domain Eukaryota; kingdom Metazoa; phylum Arthropoda; class Insecta; order Lepidoptera; family Crambidae; genus Ostrinia; species Ostrinia furnacalis. Next base: position 449,140 of record NW_021137854.1, on the reverse strand, counting down.
GCATTTATAATATTAGTATAGAAGTATAGATATAGATGATGCCTGCAAGGTAAATCCGAACTAGACAACGAACACATTAGTGCAGTACCTAAGTATTTTTTCACTTTGTGTGTCCGAAATGAATCCAGAACTTTCAGTCCAAGAACTTTCAGCTGTGTGTCCACTAAACTACTCGTATGAATGTGATTGTGTATTCTCACTGTATAAACGCGACCCACAGCTACGAACACAATAAAACATCGCAAATGTTTAAAAACTCTCAAAAAAGTGGGAATAAAAAACGTTCTCAGGCACCTTTTCTTAAGGTTTATACGAGTATTTCGCAATATTTCAGCCACTCGAGATAGGCAAAAAGTTCCGAGACCACATTCAGACGTCACGTACAAGGCTGACACTCGGCAGAGCTCGCTTCATAAATCAAGCCTGCTTAAAACTCAATCCTGTCTATTAGAGAGCCCTTTTATAGTGTACGACAGTTTTTTGTTCGTGCGAGTAGAGGTGCAGCTTTTGTAGTTTCATCCACTATCTGGTTTAAAATAGGTCATGTTGAGTGTCATATTATTATAAGTAAATGTTTTGAATTATTGCAAATTTTAGTATTTTGCAGTTCACCTGGTTGTGGGTATTTCATAATTTACAGTTCCCAGTAAACTGAGTTTTTGTCAAAAGAGTATACAGAAGAAAAAAAACAATTATAAAAAAATCCACTAGAGTGATGTGTCTTTAAAGCGGAATGGTCCACTACTTCTTTATTTTATTTTTGCCTTTAGTGTATTTATTATGCAAAACACTATACAGTATGGTTACCTTGTAAAGTCCTTGGTCTAAGCCCCAAAGTTCTTTCAACGAAAGAATCCATAATATAAGATTAATGCAGATCAGGTACGGTACAATTTGAGAACCAAACGACCCAACTTTAAACAAATCGACGTCTATTCGGATCGCTATCGTATCGTGACATTTAAACGCAACTTACTTATCTGCAAGCACATGTTCTACGGAGAAATTAGTGGAAAAAAACTTTTAAAGTCACCGGGGTGGTCTAGACACACGTGTTCCAGACAATACTTACAAGTTTTTAAATTGTTGCCCGTTTATTAATGTTTTATGGCCACTGCACTTAAGAAGGGACTTTTAAAAGGAGAGGATTTTAAAATCCACTCGAAGGTTACCTTAAAAATGTTTGCATCCAAGTTTAATACACAAATATGCTTCAGACAGACACTGCATTTATTTTACCTTAATCTCGTAATCCACAACACGAGCTAGATTCCACAATAGACCAGATCCGCACAAAGGATAAAAGATTTTATAAATCTATAAAGAAACCTATTGTTAAACGCCTCACCATTTTGCATGGAAATGCAATTTTCTTTTATAACCTTATTCACAAAATCATGCCTCGGGGATAACTAACAGAATTAAACAGTGCAATTTTAAAGGATTACGGGCAAAGCAAACAGTTTTGCTGCGCTATGACCAAAGTTTGGTTGTTACAGACAGACAGACACCCCTTCTATGAGCGTCAGTTTGAGCACGCAACCCTTCGTAACGGTCACTTTACGCCTTTTAATGGGAGAATTTAATCGATATAAACAATGGGAAATGAACATCTCTATGCAAATGATGAAACTGAAAATAAAAATAAAAACTTTGGGCCTTTTCAAGCCGAGAGTGAATAGTCACTTACAGAGCAGATATTATACAGTGTGAGTTACGTTAAAGTGTACATATGAAAATAGATTAAACTATACCTATTTTTATCAACAAAAAAGAGGTCAAAAAATTTGGAGAAATTCATCAAATAACCAAAAAAACACGAATTTAAAAGCAATTTTTTTCTAAAAACTGTAATTTTTTATTATTTGTTGGCATTTTTTGTGTATTTTATGTATTTTTTTTAGTATCGCCTGTTATTTAGCATTATTACTGTTTTTATTTTATCAGGATATACCGCTTAGTTTAAAAGTTATTACGTTTTCTTTACAATAAGTAATTGGAATAAAAAAAAATCTATAAAAAATAAAAAAAAACTCAAAAAATTGTTGACCTCTTTTTTGTCGATAAAAATAGGTCTAGTTTCATTTATTTTCATATGTACACTTTAACGTGACTCACACTGTATACCATCCTAGACTGCATCTCACTGAACACCAGGTGCGATTGCGGTCAAATACCTGCCTTGTACCTGGATGCGGGCAGCGCAGGACCGTTCATTGTGGAAAACCTTGGGGGAGGCCTTTGTCCAGCAGTGGACGTCATTTGGCTGAAACGAACGAACTAATCAGCCTTGTCTTGCATAAAAAAAACTTACTTAAAGTACAATCTTTGTCAGATCATAAGGTTTTGCATACAAATTCGAAATGTATACCAGTTATTGTAGCTATATTTAATTTTATTAATGAAAAGTGTATCTTTTACTCGACTACGGAGACGACAAGTTCTAGAGATCGAATTACTAGAGTTATTTGAATGACTAGACGTTACTTCTAACGAAATCCGATAAAGATTTTAGTAATCTTTATCTTTTTTCGCTTTAATTGTAAAATGATTAATGACTTCAAATAAAAAGTAGTAAGCATTGAAATCCCAAACATTCACGAAATATTTTTCTTATCTTATTTTTTCTTTTTGGATTACTTTTTGCTTTGTAAGTTGAGAAGTCCATTTAAGAGCTTCCAAGTGACGGGCGACGTTGTTTTAATAAGCTGCGTTGTTTTTTGCGGGTAGTTTTTGTGCTACTGTCAAGGGTTTATGATAGGGGTATTTTTGAATAACATGGTTTGACAGGGTGCATTTGGCCGTCTCGCTCTTGTTAAGAAATATCAACAAGCATGATTGTTTTTGGGTTAAATAAAACAATCTGTCTTTTGAGGTTTTAATAGAACAATCCGTCTTAGGAATTTTAATTTTAGACTGTTGATTTGGAACAGGAAAGTGTGCGAATAAATTAAAACTTAACATTGACATTGGGTTGCACCATCTTATTTTAACGTCTTTAATAAACATCAAAAAGTGAAACTCCATACAATAAACACCGGTTTTCGTTACAGTTACGGTTAAATTTAAGTGGTGCAAATCAGACTTAGTTTTGTTTGACTATTAACAGGTAGGTATTTCATTTAACAGCTGATGCTGTTATATGATTAAATTACACTCGTACACTGCAATATTTGCTATTATACAACAATTATTGTATAGTCTGTGTGCTCAGGCTACTACAATACCTTTGTGATTATTTCATACTATGTCACTATTCATGATACAATATCAATTAGATGACAATCCCACATCCATATAACCCTACCGTTGCTATGAACCGGTTAAGCGCGTCGTTCACGGTCACCGGTCAATTAGACCTAAGATATTCAGCATACAAATTGACCCGGACAATTTGCTAGTTATAAATTCAAAATGCATCCGAGCGTAAAATTGTATCGAGACCCGGTGCGGAGCGGATTCAACCGGCCGGGGGTTGCCAAAACCGGGTAGGGTCAAACAGCCGGTGTGAACAAATATTTTATAAATCTAACCTTTGATAGAGTTGACGTTCGAGTGAAAGCAAAAGGGGTGAAAGATTTCAGTTCTGATAACTCTCTAGATTCGATTTGTTTTTGGCTTTGGAAAGGATGACTAATTTCATTAAGAAAGGATTAATGAAAGCCTAACCAAAACTTTCAATTTACTTTGACATTGTCTATTAAGCATGTCCAGGTACGTCTCATACCAGCGGGATGCTCAATCGCTCAATGTAGCGTGTGGCACCAAAAATAGTCACTATTTTTTTGAACAAAAAGTCTTAAAATTAAATCCTTAACGGTGGATAAGCACCACTGAAAATTTAAAAGGGTTATTGCAATCACTGAAATAGCCAATATTATAATTGAGGCTATCAGCGCAAAAGTGGTGTAACCCACAGTTTTTAAAGGTGGCTTACGTCACTATTGGATTCGAATGATTTAACACCAAAACCGTACTAAAAAAAAACTTTTGCGCTGATAGCCTCAATTATGATATGAGATTTCTAAGACGAATTAATTTTAATGACAATTATCAACTATTTCGAATCAATAACTTTTTCTTTATCTTTCGTTTCGTGATATTTCGCACTGATCAGGACGAGAATTCAATAAATTATTTATTGTTATCGTTATGGTTAATATTACATGTATAAATATGGTGGTGCAACTCAACCTTACTTTCGCATTGTGTCTGAAATCTATTATACGTCACGAGTATAACACATGTAGCGACAACCCTGGTGGTCTCCTCAATTTGGTAGTTTTGTGCCTAACCGGCCAGGTTCACCCCGGCCATGACATTGGGCGGACTTATCCTCGTAATGAAACTAATTAGATCGCGCACTTGATGTATGTACGTGGTAGAATTAGGCTGAATTAGGGAACTTATTTTTGGGTCCGTTTTGATGGAACGACTTGTACAAAGTTGTTCTACAACTATGTGGACTGTAGACCCATGTTACTTGTAGTACAAGAAGGGTTAAGTAACTGCCGTTAGCCCTTTGTGTAATCCGCAAAATGATTTATTTTTGACTTGTGTCCTTTTCGCTCCTGTTGGCAGTTCAAAGCGGGCGACAGAGACGGGACGAGTTGACGGGAACGGAACGAAACATTTTACTGATGTCAAATTTCTTGTAATTATAGTTTAATAACAAAATATCATAGTTCTAAATCACTATTGTCAAATTATTTTAATTTATTTTAAAAAAATAAGATAGTATGCTTCTCTAGGTACTTTGGAGTGTTCTGAATTCGACAAACTTGCTTGTAAATTTTCATAAACTTATCCTACTAAAATCTTAAGTTTTCCAAAATTACAGTGGGCTTCGTAGCTTCGTAGCTTATGTAAAGAAGAATATTTTGGAAAACTAGCTCGGTCAATTGGTAGAGTCAAATGAGATTAATCAAATGGGATAAAGGGCCAAACCTAAATAATGTAATGCAAACAAAACTCCTTTAATACCAAAATAAATTCCACGTGTGTCCATTATGGAAAATTTTCCGATTCTTTCCCAACAATCAGCTCATTATCCAAACCTTTACTAAAGCAAATGTTTAATCAAGGCCCGCGATGCCTTCATACGCCCTCTGCCGGCCGTAAAAACTAAGCGTTGTGGGTACGTACCCTAAAATCTAAATTTCTAATATCTCCACCTTAATTTTTGAAGATAACCACCACTGGATATGGCATGGGTTTGTCAATCAGAGGCAAATCCGAGTTACTGGATGTAACTTCTCTCAAGAATAAGATTGGATTGCACCATCATACTTTAACTTTAACAAACGTCAAAAATCTACAAACTCCATACAAAAAACACCGGTCATCGTTATATTTACGGTTATAGTTAGATGGTTCAACTAAGCCTAAGTTTACGTCATGACATATTACTCGTATAAGTAGTCAGAAATAAATATGTGACTCTAAGGCTGAGTTGCACCACCTAACTTTGACCGTAACTATGACGACAACCGGTGTGTTTTGTATGGAGTTTGACAGATTTTTAACGTTTGTCAAAGTTAAAGTACGATGGTGCAACCCAGCCTAAAATTTTAATATTTAATTTACTATAGTCGCCACCATCATTATCATCATCAATCCAGCCAGTAGCAGTCCATTGCTAAACCCAAGTCTCCCACAAGAGATGCCACAAAATACGATCAGGAAGAAAAATACCATCCAGCTACTGCTAGCCTAAACAAAAGACTGGCTGGATGGGAAAATAGTGACTTTTTTCATCCTGACACCTTCTTGCAACAGTTTTATGAGGTCCACGTTGATCGACCGAAATACACATGGGTGATGTCACAAGTAGAAGCTACTTCTCTCATAAAAGTCCCAGCCCACGCGACAAAACAATACAAAAGTGTTATTTAATTATCATTCTCAATTTTCCTCGTTAACTTAGTGTCTAATTAACCTTACCCACAACACTGTCACATCCAGACGATCTATACCGGGTGGGCGTTAAGATCGCGCACGTAACCCGTTCGAGTCCCGAAATGTTTAATTTTGTCCCACCCCTTATAGGGGGCGCCACACTCGCAACGTATGACGGGCATAGTGCACCTTAATCACTTATTTAATTGCTACATTTATTTTGTTGATTAAAATACTTGTTAGTTTGTACCGTTGGCAGAGAAATTTGCTTTTTTATGTGAACTTTTTTTTTAGAAAGTTTACAACTGAGTTGCACCACCTAACTTTGACCGTAACTTTAATGATAACCGGTGTTTTTTGTAAAGAGTTTGACAGATTTTTGACGTGTGTCAAAGTAAAAGTCCTGTGGCTGATTAATGACGATGATGATGATGAAAGTAAAAGGGATTCCGTGGAGGGTAGTTGAACGGTAAGCATGGTCGATCTGTTTTAATGGTTTCAATTTATTATTTACTGGACTTTAGTGTACAAATTTGGTGTTATTTTGTGTTCTAAAGTGCAGTGAAGTGATAAATTATAAAAAACATTGAAATACTTCGAATTTGAGCGCGCATCGAGTGTCGAGTGGGTTATCGTATGAACAACCCGCTTTGGACCCGGTGGCGTCTCGAAACCTGCTTACGGGCATACTTAACCCCACGGAATCCATGAAAAATCAATAGAACTGAAACACCCACGTTCTATTGATAACTATGTCAATATTTTTCACTCGACATTGGCAGAAATAAACCTCCCAGAGAGGTTTAATTGCCACAAATAAAAAAAAAAAAAAATGAAAGTAAAAGAAAGATGGTGCAACCCAGCCTTAGACTCTATCGAAACGCAGCCCCTGGATTCAATTTCCAGATTCCAGAAATTTATTTTTTACAGCGGTTTCGATAGTACCCATCTACAGAGCAAATGTAGAAACCAAATTATGTTCAATTTTAGGTATTCGTATCAAGTAGGCACCTAACGTATAAGTAAGTATTTGCTCTCTAGTTACAATTTAAACTAGAAATATTTTCATCAAACAGATAGTTGCAGAGTCAGCTTAAAATTTCCAAGCCGCTCTTAATTAATCACCACACAATCAGCTGACTGTTACTTTCTGCCGACGGTACTAACCATAAGAAGAATGTACGGTTAGCAACGTCGAGCGTCGACAATTTAAATGCTCTCACTCTTCACGATACGCAAAGTTTATCGTCTCTCGTAACTAGGATCCCCCTGTATATCACCTCCAGCATACTTTGACCTGCCCCGCCAATCTTCGCATTCATAAACCCGGGACTCAGCGGGGACTTCGAAGCTCGCTTGGAGGGCCAAACTTAACTGGTCTTGGATACTAGGAATTTCAGATATTAAGCAGTCGGTGCGCTCTTGTTAGTTGTAACGTTTGGTCCAAAGAAAATTTTGGCGCGCAAATGGCCGCCATTTTGGAATTTTATTTCGTAACGGCCGAATACAGGGTGTGGTAATGTTCATAGTTTATGGTGGTAATTTTTATTTTGAAACGTTTCGCTCGCCTTTTGCGAGGTAAAGTTTAACGGTTGAGTGTTTTAAGTTATCTCTGTGAAAATAGAAGTGGAAATTAAATCTGCTAGAGCAAAGGCAAGTTTGTATCAAATTAGAAGTCTAACATTGTTGTTATAAATATTGAACTTTGTGAATTTGTTCTTCAATCATTGTTTAATAAACTAATTGATATACCTAAACATTTTGTAATAACAGAAACAAAAAAATATTGCTTTAAAAGTTTGGATTATTTATGTTTTCTATTATTAATATGTTCACAAAAGGGTTAGTACATTATTTAACTACCTAAAAGCTAAAAAGTAGCCTTAGTAAGTCCACCGAATATATTTTTAATAAACCTGATGGCCATTCTAAACCATACCTTTATAAATTCGGAGTGAACTCAAAAATGTATTTATTCGAAAAACCCTTTTATACTAATGAAAAATTTTAAAGGCTCTCGTCAATATTCATATTCGCTTAGGTTGGGCAAGTTTTTTAATATTTCAGTAGGTGTGCTTCGCTCGATAAAATATTTTTTTATTCTTTAATTTATTTTTCACGGTTTCAGGGCTGAGTAGGCTAGAATACTGATATAAAAAATCTCATTATGTATTATATTCTTTTAACCTTCGTGGTCACTAACATAAAAATAATTATCTCATTAGATGATTGAAGGGATAAAGTAACCAAAAAAATTGTTTTATGCAGGACAAGGCATTTGACCGCAATCGCACCTGGTGTTAAGTGAGATGCAGTCTAGGATGGTCATACTACCATGTGCCTATTCACTCTCGCTTGAAAAGGCCCGGATATAGTGTTCAGAGAAGACAGCAGCAGGCAGCGAATCCCAGTCCCTAGCTGTTTGCATTATAACTTATACTTAGTCAGCCGTTTGGTGTAGTGGTTCGAAACGGGCTACTATTCCGGAGGTAGCGGGTTCGATTCCCGCACAGTACAAACATTTGTGTGCATGAATATATTTGTTTGTATTGGACTGGGTGTTTTCTATGTATAATAAGTATGTATTTACAAAAAAAAAGTATTTAAGTATGTTTATATCCGTTGTCTAGTACCCATAGTACAAGCTTTGCTTAGTTTGGGACTAGAAGCGCAGTGTAAAATGTCTAAGGATATTTATTTATTTATTTATTTACTTTGTGAACTGTAAAGATGGTAGAGTCATAAAGTATCTCTTCACCTTTACAAATAGTCAATTTCATCACAATAAAAGTACAAAGTAGTTATAATGAACTCATCATAATAATAATTTGAATTACATTTAAATATGTGTAGTTCGGAAAACGCAAATTAAACCGTCTGATTCATAATAGACACGTGCCTTAATTAAAAAGGACAAAGCCAAATTACTCGTTAAAACATTAACATCATTACATCCCAATCGTTAAAAACCGGCCCACCCCACCTGACCCAAAAATATAAGCAGGCGGCAAACACAAACGGAACGGGCGTCCATACAACAGGAAAATTACCCTGAAATCTTCGGACTTCAAACTTGTGGCGTAAAATGAGCCCAAATCAAATATGGACATTGAAAATGTGTAAGACAAACATAGCCACAATGGGCCGGCGGGCCATTCTTGGCCCTTTTTACGTAAGAATACCCAACAATGGCGGTATACCGATTATATATTCAGATGCAAATATTTCGCGGCTACCGCCCGGGAATTAATTGAAAAGGTCCGGGTTTGATTTATGGTCCTGGACAGAACGTGTGCGTACATTTCAACAATAAGCTAGTGGGTTTTCTAATGTTTAGTTTTATTTGGGACGGATTCAACTTGGACGTGCGGTTTGTGTAATTAATTGACGATTTGGGAGGATGCTCATTTTGCGTTATATTCTCGAGTAGATGTAATAACTTTGAAAAGGTATCTGCTTCCTTAAAAAAATAACAAGATATTATCATAACAATAATTTCATTTAGATTAAAAGATAATAAGGTTTAGACATAGCTGAGCAGTCCAGTCATAAATGATCATAGACAGAGAAATATTGCTAACGCGTCTTGGCGTTGACTTTATTATTTTGTAACTCTACTTTCAGAACATCAAATTTAAAAAATCTATACTAATATTATAAATGCGAAAGTAACTCTGTCTGTCTCACTTTCACGCCTAAACCACTGAACCGATTTAGATGAAATTTGGCATAGAGATAGTTTGAGTCCCGGGAAAGGACATAGGATAGTTTTTATCCCGGTTTTTGAAACAGGGATGCGCGCGATAAAGTTTTTCTGTGACAGACAAAATTCCACCCACGAGAGCTAGTAGTAAATAAGGTTTAGACATAGGTACTTAGTCCAGTCGTGTCTCATACGCCCGTATTCACAAACGATGCTTGCTTAAGTGAAGCAGCAAATCGAACGCTCAGCGTTGAATAGAGCTCTGTGATTGATTCGTGTGAGACCCTGTGCGTCCACGCGCACTGTGAGACCTCATTGTAATGTTTGTGAATAAGGGCGATAGACAATGCAAAATCGCTAGTGTCTTGACGTTGACTTTATAACTTCGTAAATAATCTACTTTCGGAAAATCAAAATTAAAAGACAATGATGTAAAAATATTCTCTATTTTTCAATAATCTACGTATATTCTACACTCTCTCGGCTCTCTCTACATTACTCTTGGTACCTATTTTGAACTTAATAAAGTTATACAACAAATAATAATAATGTCCCTGATGTCATACGACCTTGTAATATCCCCATTACCTATTCATAGAGTCATAATAATTATTGGAAGTGATATTATTATGTATTGTTTGTTAAATGTACGAACTAAGCACTGGTTTTCCGGGAATCAATGGCTGCTATCGCATTCTGCGTTTGCGGTCGCGATTCATCAAATAAACATGTACTTACATACGTGATGGTCACAGCGTACCTATCTAATGCCTCTGACGTATACGCCATACCAGAGGCATTAGATAGGTACGCTTTAACGAAACATAAACGCGATAGAAATGTTTCAAATACTAGCTGTGCCCGCGACTTCGTACGCGTGAAAATAGTTTTTTTTTATCCACAACGAGGAAGCTCTTGGCCTGTATCACACACACCTGATGGTAAGTGATGATCAGGCCGAAGGTGGAAGCGAGCTTCACCCGGAAGTTCCAATATTTTGTTCCGTTTTTGCAAAATTTTTCATTGATGCTTTGCTTCTATCGTTTGGTATTATAGCCCATAGCTTTCCTGGATAAATGGGCTATCCAGTACAAAAATAAATTTTCAAATCGGATCACTAGTTCCTGAGATTTTATGATGGCCAGAGAAAGGAACCCAAACTACCCAAACAAAGTAATACGATTAGTATTTAGTCCCCATAGACTACAAACTTTTCATCAACCGATATTTTGGTAAGCTTTTATTTAGTATGAATAATCGACTGACATGATGAAGTGTGCGTACTTTCATGTTGTTCATTAATACTGATTAACTGGACTAAACTATTGGCCTATAAAAAGTTTATACTCTGCGAGGACTCTTAAGCTGTGTTGCACCACCATACTTTGACCGTAACTATAACGATAACCGGTGATTTGTATGAAGTTTGACAGATTTTTGATGTTTGTTACATTACAGTCAAAGTAATGGTGAAACCCAAAAAAAAGTGGTGGTGATGGTGAAACCCGGCCTTACTTTCATCCTTTACTCCAAATTGTACAAACCCGACCAATTCAGACGGTCATTTAGCCATTGCTACCGAACTAAGTGACGTTTATGCAAACTAGTCTTAGGTATGTACGTGTATCTGTAGTGAATATCTATTATGGGATTGTTGTGTCGCCTGTTCAGTGTAATTGAATCGTGGACTCCGCCGGGACAGTCAGGTTCGGCGCTAGATTCAGGCAATTTAGTTTTGATTGTTTTAAGTTAACGTCAGATTTGAAATGAGTTTTATCTTTTAATGAGCCTGCAATAATCTAGAGTTATGGATTGGGACACAAATAGTGTAGAATAACTGTGTTTATGGATATTAGATGAAAATTTACAGTTGATGGAACTAGTAATTGTTGTTTTATTAGGCGCGACAAACGTCTCTAGAATCGAACCCGTGGAAAGTCATAGAGTTTATAGTGTGAGCAACGCAATAGAATAAAAGTACCAACTACCATACATACAGATGACTACTATTACACATGAGATAGGTACGATTTCTTTATTGAAATTTAAGTTTTATTTTTCAATAGTAAAAAACTTCTGAGAATGGAAAGTCCCTGAGCTTTTTTTCCACGTTACATAAAAAAACATGCATTTCCAGGTATAGTTAACAGTATTATTAGGGTAAGTCCAGGATAGATGCCCCACTTTTTGAAACAGCTCTGTAACTCAGTCAGTAAGTTTTTATCAACAATTTGACCTTAGTATCTGTAAACTTTGGTCTTTCGTCTATGATATTACTATAATTATTTTAGTTTAAGTTATACCGATTCTGAGTAAAATCCATTTTAATTGACCTCTAAAAAGTGGGATAGACGCCTAATGTGGGGGATAGAAGACTCACTGTATGATTGCTTCAAAGGATAGATGCCTGAAGCAGGGATAGATGACTCGTTAATACAGTTTTTGAATTCTAAGGATCCAATGAATTTTGAAATCAAACAAGTCAAGTATTATAATTTAAGATTGTTTGTTATTAAATGAATTAAAAATGAAATTTAATATTTTTTATTAAAAATAGTACATAGTACATCCACCCGAAGTCGGGTAAAAAGGTAATTCGATCAGAAGGGCACCCTATTTATTACTTTCCTAAGGTTAGCTGTACTACATTCTTTTTTTTTTCTTTGCTACTTGTGACAAAAAGAGCAGGTTAGGATAGATGCCCCTAGGTGCATGGGACATGGCTCTAAGGGCATCTATCCCCAAAAAAAATTAGGCAACTATCCTTTTAGCATAGGATAGGTGCCTTTTTTAATAAAAAATATAATAACACTAAAAATCTAATTAAACATAGCTATCCCGTCTAATTTATAAGATAGTCTATCAAATTATATAAAAATCTGCTTCATTTTACAGCTCACAAAAAAATTATCCATTAAAAGATACTTACCAATTTTATTTCGACGCTCGCTAAGGTTTTGCCGCGGAAGATTTTTGCTCTCACTGGCTAAACGAACGCACTCTTTAATGGTTTGCGAGGCGAAAATTGGTACGGGGAGGTCCCTTTCTATTATACGTACTATAACTTTAGGCTAAGTTGCTTGTAACATAGTGTATTTAAAATCGCGGCACCTATCCCACTGGGGCATGTATCCTGGAATTACCCTACCATAGTAACATTGAATTTTATTGCTAATTTTTTGCAACCGTGAGGGTATCGGGTGAGGGTGAGTTTTGATAATTATTATTGTAATAAACCCGTAGGTACCCGATTCATACTTATTAATAAAAACAAAGGGCTCGCTCATCCAATCATAGTTGTTGGGCTCGCTAAATTCGCAATTATGCGAGGTGTGCCGAAATCACGGCGCCATTACCGAGGGTATTTCTCACGGGGAATCTGACTGCTTTGCCGTGTTGTGGATGCATGAATAAGCTATTGGACATGGTATAATTATTTAAAGATCTAGGCACTTATTCTTCCTAAGTACTTAATATTATAAATGCGAAAGTTTGGATGTTTGGATGTCTGGATGTTTTAATGTCTGGATGTTTGTTACTCTTTCACGCAAAAACTACTGTACGGATTTTGATGAAACTTTACAGTATTATTGTTTATAATCCAGAACAACATATAGGCTATAGTTTATGACGATTTGTGACAAACGAAATTTCACGCGGGTGAAGCCGCGGGCAAAAGCTAGTACTTTTATAAACGTGAAAGTTAAATCTCTGAGCCTTCAGAGTCTTGAAAATTTGGAGCGAGATTGAGATTCGTTTTGCAATATGGACAGAGAGCTGCAAGAGAGGATGAGAATAATAAACTCCAATATGCTAATTAAACTTTGCGCGTATTTAGGTAGGTATGTAGAAGGAAAAAGATACCTAAACACTTTTAAAACTGGAAAACCATCAGAGTTCCATAAGTTTGAAATCAATCATATGAAAAACACCATAGACAAAGTAGTAGTTGATAACTATGACATATATTACTATTATTATTTATGAAAATAAGCAGCATTTAAAATGGATATGTCAAGATACTCACAAGTTAAAATACATCAAACTCCAAGTGGAATAAGTCCACGTAGCAATTGATTACTATTGTGCCTCGATTACCAGACTTGCAGGGTTTTGCACATAATGAATAAAAGCAGTAACTTCCCAATTGCCACCTCCTTACCGACGAATTCATGCATAAATCTGGCCAGCTTATTGCCTCGTCCATGCAGTTACTGTTGCAGTAATGCTACCCGCGGGCTCAAGAAAAAGTAAAGTACGTACTGAGGCGTGAGCCTACAATTTAGCGTACGACTCGACTCTTGCGCAGGTTATATCTCGTTGGCTATTTTCGGACTTACGTACACGTTAAAAAGTAATTTGTAAAGAAATGATTTATGAATGGAGTAATGATCATGTGATAAAACCTTAAAGTTTTATTTAAATTATGAAGGGACTGTTTGACAGATAAAAAACAATTTCGTCCGCAAACACTGTACATGTTTTTCAGAACAGGGCTATTTCATACCTATTCTTCCATGTGACGTCAGCATCCAGGAGGAGTGGGTAAGCATCAAACTGTGTGATAGTCGATGACAAGAGAGGCATTCAGTGTGACGTCATCATCAACAATAATAACAAAGAACAAAATAACATTACTATTAACCACTTTTAGAAACCTTATGCAATATCAATAATTCTTATATTTTTTAAATACTTTGCTAATGAAACAATAAATAAATAGTTTTAGTAAAATTTAATAATTAAATCAACACAATTATTTTTCTCATAATGATTAATGAGGAAGGTAAAAATATTACGAAATTTTCCCCTCTTACAAACATTGTTTAGTGAAGTTTGTTGGAACTTTCTTTCACTGTCGTTAGCGACACAGGTATCTCAAGGCTGGAGGCCTAACTTGAGTAAAGTATCCAAGATAAGGCAAAAAGGGCTTTTGAACGAGTAATAAATGCTGTAAAAATACCTTGAAAATGGGTATTTATATGCTATTATTATATTATTACCGCTAAAGACTTGAATATTATAGAAAATCGACTGGCAAATTGTGCTGTATGTTAATGTAGTGTCGACTGTACAATGGATTATTTTGACTTTGACTGTATTACTCTAAGGCTGAGTTGCACCACCTAACTTTGACCGTAACTATAACGATAACCGGTGTTTTTTGTATGGAATTTGACAGATTTTTGACGTTTGTCAAAGTTAAAGTAAGATGGTGCTACCCAGCCTAAGTTGTTATTTTCCCTTAAGCACCGCGCACTTATCGATTCCCACATCAACTTTATTATTACTTTTAGCTATAAAGATACGGTTGAAAACGAATGAAAATAATTATTAGGGCAAGTTATTATGTATTGATCAATTTATTCAGAATTAAAGTTTCCTTTTCTAAGTAGGTATTTACTAACTAACACCAGAAAAAATGGAATTTAAAGTCAACACGACACACGACTACTACGTAGCCCATATTTTTAGCGGGCCAATTAGCACACAAGCAACTATCAAGTCCATAATTGTCACAGTCGGAACTTCATAATGACAGCAATTGAACAACTTGCCTCCAGCAATTCGTGTATGCCACTTCACAGTTGCTTTCCAATTTCCTTAAATTCCAGTTACTGTAAGGAGTAGGTACATTTATACACAGGCGAAGCTTTTAAAGCGGAGTTCAAAGCAGAGTGTTAAAGTGTTGTCATCTATACTTACAATAGCTTTATAAGCTGAAGAGTTTGATTGAAAGCGCTAATCTCAGGAAGTTTTACTGGTCCGATTTGAATAATTCTTTTTCTGTTGGATAGCACATTTATCGAGGAAAGATTTAGGATATAATTATATCATCAAGAGCCAATAGGGGCGGAGCAATAAAGAAAAATGTCGCAAAACCGGGAAATATTAATCAAACTATTGTCACGCTTAAGAAGTCGCGGGCACAGCTAGTAACAGTATAAAAAGTAATTCGTGCTAAAATATAGGTTTATTTATAAAATAAGAATGAAAATTTAGTCAAATGATAGCTTCAAGCGTACTCTGGTGTGCGCTAAGTAGCGCGTTTTCAGCGCAATCTCTATCATAAAGTGAAAAAAACTTAAGTTAGTAAAGAACCCAAATTAGAGTTAAAACTAGACCTACCTACTATTAATGTACTTAGGTATTGTGAATTGTTAAATGTCCCTCTCTCCAGGACGCAGTTCTACGTAAATAAAAGAGAAATAGTCAATCGGGGACACTGGAGTGAAACATTGTCAAAGTTTTTGTAAAAAATGCATGTTCATGAGTGCTTCTATCAACCAATTTACTAGACATTTACAGAATATTTTTTAAATTAAGCCTACTGTTAGTTTAACGCATCTCGCTCCGCGCCACGCTCCTCTTGTGAATGAACGTGACCAACTTGTTACTTGGAACGTTGGACGGAATTAGCACAACAATGTAGTAAAAGTTTGTAAGTGATTGGTCTGTTTGGTTTGTCTATAGGGCTAAAATAGATTCGTTCCTTAAGGCTGCCGCTTTCTTGGAAAAGGTCTGAATAAATAGGTAGCTTACGGGCTGTACAGAAATACCTAAGGATTATGTAATGTTGGTACTTATACCATTTTCCACTCAAATACATTACACTAAACTTTGATCTCCTACTATCATTGTATAAGTATGAGCTACAGTTATTAAGAATTCAGGTGGAATCGTAACTACAATCCTTACTTCTTTTTCAATTTCTATTTCTCACCAACACGTCTACCACCTATCGAAAACTTGTATTGGTTAACTAAAGTCTTATAGCGTGTAAACGTGGATCGAATAATTTTCGACTAAATACCTGCCATGAGTTACTTAAACTTTACTTTACTCGCTAGCGATTACTAATAGTTTCTGTGCTGTCATGGTCTTCCACAATACGTATTCATCGTCATCATCATCATAATTTCAGCCAGACGTCCACTGTTGAACATAGGCCTCCCCCAATGACTTCCACATCGTACGAATCGCTGAAGTGGCAATGGACAGGGCACATAGTACGCAGAACTGACGGCCGATGGGGTAGCAAGGTTCTGGAGTGGACCGGAAAACGCAGCGTGGGACGTCCACCCACAAGGTTGACCGACGACCTGATAAAGGTAGCAGAAAGGCGCTGAATGCAGGCCGCTACCAATAGGTATTCAATAAATTCCAATATTACTTTAAAATCCGTTCCGAAGCTCAAAAATCTTGCCAAAATCGAACCAGCTGCCATTATTTCATCACTGACGTTCCACCGCTGCAGTTCCGATGCATCATTTATGCACGACTCGTGTAAATCATTGTTTGTTTTCAATTATCGTACGCAGCGCCCCTGCCGGTGGATTACTGAATTATTACCGCGCAACTGTTCATTAAAAAATTCAAGCTGATCAACAATCCGTTGCTGTCGGAATGGGTAGTTTTTGTTGGGGATGACTCCGTGGGAATAAAAGGACGTTGTTGTAGCTTGAAGTTTATTATTGCAAGCAATGGGGTAACAGAGTCATAGAACCTTCGGATGCGTCGAAATCAGTTATTTCGTTTGTTTCAGCCAAATGACGTCCACTGCTATAGGTATGATATTCATAATGACCTATCCTCTGTCGGAATCGTATCATCAAGTATGATCTCTCCACTACAAGAAGTACGATCCTCTCTAATTGACTATTTCTCATTAATATATTTTAGAAAGATCTAAGGCATCTCAAGATCTCCGTTTTTTTATTGAAATAAATTATAACCATGAACACTTTGTCCAATGTACCTACTTTGTCCTTATATCTAACAATCTGCTATATGAAATAAATATGTAGGTACCTACTAAAAACGATAGGTACACGGTGAGATTTCGATTCCTATGATCTGCGAACATCTAACTCCGAACACTCTATAGATTTAAGTACTTTTTACAAACTAAGATATCCAAGCTAACCCGCAAACTACTTCAACAAATCGAAAGGGTACCGCAATATTTAAATGCAAAACACTAGAATCTCCAGTAATGTCTTGTTCAACCCACGGCGATGTATTATGCAGTAAGCCTTGGAGGAGGCCTTTAGAGGAGCCACCTTAGAGGAGCCACTACTGAATTAACATTGCCCATTCGAGGCTCAATTATTGTGGCCGTGATCGGGAGAAGCGCTCTAAGTATACGGTTAAGATGTTGGACATACGGATGGGAAGGATGAACAACAATCATGTTAAAATGTGACTTATGCCCACTTTCACCATCAATCCCTAATTCTTAAGTGACCCCTATAGTAGCACATAACAGGAATTTTGTTTCATAGGGGTCACTTAAGAATTAGGGATTGATGGTGAAAACGGGCATTACTGTCCTAAAAGCCAAAGCACACGATGCATTGCTTGTCGCATCGCTCGTGTGCCCGACACAGACATTTCTATGTAAGACGACGCAGCGACACCGCTCCGGCTTCGCACTGCCGCCGCAACGCATCGTGTGCTTTGGCTCTAATGATTTATGATGAATATGTCAGTAGTGTAAACAAACTTTGTAAACATTTATCATTGTTGACCTGTCCCATTCCCAAGCGCTAGCGCAAATTTTTTCTTTAACCTTATCCTATTCATATCAAGTAACACTCGTGTACCAAAGTACACACAAGATTTCTGTAGGTAGTTTAATAATAGTATAATAAAACAAAGACACATTTTTTGTGTTATGTTTAAGACATACTCGTAATTGTTTAATGATATATTTAAGGCAGGGTGCCGTGTGGTGACGGCAGAGTAGAATACATTTGTCACCAACCCCTACTCTTCCCGCGGGTGTCGTAAGAGGCGACTTAGGGACTACACAACAAACAGAGAATGGGCAGCAGCGCTCTCTGAAAAACATCAATCTTTTAAACTGCGATCTCCAACCCGCCTGCCAAGCGTGGAGATTATGGCAAATCCCTCCACCATAGTGGAGGAGGCTCATAGTCCAGCAGTGGACTGTAAAGGGCTGTTGATGATGATGATGATATTTAAGGAAAACAAACAAAAATGCGCGAATTTTAGGAATGGTAAATCATTAAATAAGTATTGGATTTTGACTTGATTGTTCGCCATCCACGATGTCTGTATTATCGGCCACACACTGGACCGCTTCTGGGCTTAAAACCAAGTATAACTCGTACTTACAAATCAACAAGGCTATTATTATAATACAGCCTGTATCTTATTACGAAGCTTTCACAGGATAAACATATTATTTATGGGGCCGAAAGCAACTAAACTTTTATGGGTCATTAAAATAGGTCCACTCACGATTATCTTCTGATTTATTTACTAATATAGTCGGTGGTTAACATGGGGTGTTTAGCAATAAATAGAGCTATTTATCCTGTAAGTTAAAAAAGTAAAGTCAAACTAAAACTCTATGTCCTCAGTACCTATGGCCTCTAAGCTCACAGGACTTTCCTATTAGTAGATTTGATGCAAGGGTCAAAAAATATTTTACTAGTTACAGATAAATAGCGTAATTAAAATTGAAATTCTTATTATGTATGCCTTTTTCAGGGTTAAACTCAGGTAAGTAGATTTTTTGTTTCTTTTTTATCCACAACGAGGAAGCTCTTGGACTGTATCTCACCTGATGGTAAGTGATTATCAGGCTGAAGGTGGAAGCGAGCTTCACCCGGATTCCTCAACCACGGAGGAACTGGCTATCTTACCTCTAACTGCCGGAACACAACAATGCTGTTAACATTGTTGTACCTTGATATAAAATCACAAAATAAACTGAATTTATAGAAGTAATAACTAGTGTTAGACTTAATGCACCTAACATGGATCAATAGGCTCAAAATGGCGGCGTAAAACAAATGAGTAATTAAAAATATCAACCTTTTGCGACACGGCACATGCAAAAGAGGATAATAATTATCTTAAAGTAGACTGCAACAGCTGCATTTCACCTGTGTTGCGTCCAAATCGCTGCATAATAGCGTGTCAAGATAGAGATTCTATAGACAATATTATACTCATTGTGTATTGAATACTGATAATCAAATGCAGAATAAAACATTTGCATTCTTGGCAGAATTTCGTCATTAATCTTAGCACTTACAGCGACAGTATCATAAAGGCTACTACTACTACTTAGGCTGGGTTGCACCATCTTACTTTAACTTTGACAAACGTCAAAAATCTGTCAAACTCCATACAAAAAACACCGGTCATCATTACAGTTACGGTCAAAGTTAGGTGGTGCAACTCAGCCTTACTGTAATAAAGAGTACATTAAAGTTCTTAGAATCGGGTATTTATCATAAATCTCGGTAGATTTACCTTGGCTCGCGGGTAGAATACTATTTTAAAGTATTAAGTCAATTTGTTAAGATTACCGAATCAGATCTTAGGGTTCTACGAGGTACGTTTTATTAATAAAATTTTAAGTGCTTGAAAATCTCGATTTATATGAGGGTAAATTTTTTACTATTAAAGTACTCTACTTAATATAAAAGGCTATTAACATCTCACATGAATCTATGAAGACGAAAGATAGCTAACACATAGGTTTCTGGGTTGAAGGACTTCAACTCCAGGTGTTTTTTTTTATGCAAGACAAGTTTCGGATTTGAATACCGCAAGTAGCAAGTGTGATGATCACACGCATTTATGCGTACTTACAAAGAATCATAGCAGTATTAGTAGGTGTATTAATTTGTTCCTTTACCTATTCTTCTTATATTTCATGTACAACTGAGTGACTAACCAAACTAAGGGTGGGTGGCACCATCTTACTTTAACTTTGACAAACGTCAAAAATCTGTCAAACTCCATACAAAAAGCAACGGTTATCATTATAGTTGCGGTTAAATTTAGATGGTACAACTCAGCCTAAGTAGTTTTCTCACAAATCGACTTACTGTGTTTATCCAGATTCAGCCATACAAAAACCTAAACAAAATATCCTCCGTAGGAGCAGCGTTTGTATAGGTGTGCCCTGTTTATTTCGAAAACTAATGTGAATAGACGACATGTGTATAACTCACTCTGGATGCTGAGATTATGATTCTTTATCAAGTCACACTAAAAGCAGGAAACTGAACTGAACCTTCAGTTAATTCTTAACTTTATCACCTTTGATTTAGGGTTTGGTATCGCTTGTGGAGGTGGGAGAGTTGCGCCGTTAAAACTGCGGGTACCTAGCCACGACACTGCGACACATTTTTCTCATTTCGAATGCATATTTTATGGAGCACGGACGCATAATGAAAGAATCTCATACTGAACAAACAAATTACAGCGTGTGTCGTGATATATTTCTGTTTCTTTGGAAATTATTCCGGTTAACTCACGAATGACCTATATTAACGTCCGCGCGAATGTAAATCTGTTTTTTATACTTTCGTGTTAATATAGAAATGGATTCGTTTCTTTAAAATATACATACTTATTTATTAACGCTTTATGTTTCAATATTTTAAGTGAAAACTTACTTGTGCTACTTACAGACATAACAAGTTATTAAAAATGTGAAGTAAACTTTACATACGATAGAATTATCTATGTTAAATACAATATTAATTTATAAATCGAATATCAAATTAAATTCATTTTTAAATATTGGAGGTGTATTACAGATTTTACTACAGATCATATCGACGTCATACATAATGTTACATTGAAAAACGATTAATATAACATTAACATCATTCTGTCATAATTATTATTAGAATATGTACCAACATTATCTGAATATTTTTAACATTAGAACTTATCTCCTCCCAGTTAGCCAATAAAGTGTCAACGGAGGCCTATTAAAGCTCAAAGCTTCCCACTTCCGAACTTCCAAGACTTTTGGGGCTTCCGGAATAATATGATGATAAACAAACTTTTGGGGGCCGCGGGTGATTAATGAAATAGTGAAACCTTTTGTGTTCGCTATTTTATTAATTGTCTTATCTGGGTGATGTTTTTGGAAATGAGATTAAAATGCCTTACATATATTTTTGGAATAAAGCTAGGTAGTTTTATTTTAAGTAGGACTTTGTCCTACACTAAACAGGGATAATATACATAGATAATATCAGACTTTAAATTTTTTGATGCAAAATAACAATTACTGCATATTATTATTCTTTATAACCCAGAATAACATATAGGCTATAAATTATGACGATCTGTGACAAACTAAACTTCACGCAGGTGAAACCGCGGGCTAAAACTAGTATATAAATAAACTATTATGAATATTCTTTATAATGCTCATCCAATATCAATTTACATTTAATTTTATTTATTCATATTTGATTGCAATTAAGATAATTTGTAATAATAATACTTTCGAAGATAAAATGCAAAATAACAAGGTCGGAAATAATTAATAACTCTGTTATAATTATAGTATTTAAATATTCGATGAACCCACGAGAAAAGCTTCATTATATTTCCGAATAAAATTCCTTCTTGGAACGAACGGGTAACTCAATCCCAATAATAGTAGCAAATGGGCAATTAATGTAGGTATTTATTCAAATTACGAAAATTATTTTAACAATCTAGGACCAACCATTGTGTGCTCTTTTAAATTTTAAAGATTACATTTTGTAAAAAAAATATGTCTTTTGGTGACAATATTTTTATAATTATTGAAAATTGTAAACTTACAATTCAAGCAATTATTTAAAGTCAAATAAATTGGCGTAGAATAAATACCAGAGATTTGAAGATTTAGACTACTCTGTCTGACTGTTGCATTTCTACTCAAAATCAATGGATAGTCAATCTGAAATTCATTGGGTCCATATTCTGTGTGTGAGGATGATGATGATGATATTTTTCATCCGGCAGACAGTGGTGACTGAGTTTGTTGCGGCGCTTCTTCTCAGCACTTGCCAAATGTTTATCTCGAAGCGCTGGTAGGGTAAAACAAGAATGAGTCATGTATAGGCTCTAAGAGCATTTGACGATTTGTAAGTACTCATTTAATTAGTCTACACAAATAAAGGTAATTTTGATTTTCATTTTGATGATGATGATTTTCACTAGGCAACATTCCTACGGAAAGCAATACGAAGAATTTGCCTAACAGATACAAACCTCTAATACGAGTAATACTCATCAATAAGCTGGTAACTTATACACTGTACATTTGTCAAGCTTTTTGTAACCCAGTTAATAGACTGAGACGTTTTAGTATTCAACATAGTTTTGTTCATCGTAACATTACAAAACGACGGTTACGATTCAACGTCATGCAATTCAAATTGAATAACAATATCGTTTACGTTAGGCTGGCGGCACATGGAACTGTTTTTGTGCAACCAACGTTTCAGGTTACTAAGCATAATGTCTAGATAAAATACACTACAATTTTTGTGTTTTTGTCGAAGTTATACAGCATTTACAGTGTGTCTTCAGAACTGGATATACTTAGATAGTCAGTTTCTAATTTATGTAAATGTACTTATTCTTACATGACAATATGATATACTCACTACAAAAAACGAAAATTACTCGCTAGTTATAAATCGAATAGATAATAAAACAAAGAAACCATGGTTTATTGTTTACGAATATGGCAATCAAAAAACAAATAAGTTTTAAAGGCTATTGCCACACTCTACATACTTAGAGCGCTTTCACTTATAGGCGTTTTTGTCGCGCGACTGTAGCGCTTCTAAATCGCGCTGCGTAGCGCGACTCCTATCCATACACATTATTTCGATGGATACGAACCGTAGTCGAAGTCATGGAACTTTTGCAGCAAAATAGCCCTTTTTAGGTTCCGTGGTCCTGACAAGTAACCCTTATTACAACTGCATATAAGCAGAGTAAATGCAAATGAGTAGGTCATCTTCATAGAAACGCACCGAGCGCGCAAAATTTAGCGTGGATATTGCGCCCCGCATACGTATTGGCGCGCTCACATACAAACCGCGCTCGGTGCGTTTCTATGAAGATGACCTACTCATTTGTATTTACTCTGATATAAGTAAAGTCTTCACATTAAAACGCTTTGTGAGCCGCCAGCCTTATCACCTCAAGAAAGGTGGGCTCCACCGTGCATCTCTATTCAAATGTCTACCAACAGTCTTGTTTTCAATTTGTACCTACATTAACTTGATAAAATTTATAGCTTTTATGTTCTGTTACTGTGTCAGCCTTTTTTAGTCCATTATCTGCTTTGACTTAACTACAACTTTATCTTTAAACTTAACTATTTCACTAAGTAAGTTGCTACATAACATGCTAGTGAAGACGTTGAAATAGGCGTGGTGTCACTTTTTAAAACGTTTCAACAGCAATAAAAATACAATTTTCATTCAAGAAAATTCTAAAAAGCACTCTAAAACTATTTATCGCGTGAGTTATAGAGTTCAATTTCAATTACGTTAAAGATGTGAATCCTATTAATATTCAAAACGTTTCACAAATGAAACAAGTACAAATGGTACATGCGTTAAACAAAAAACATCGTTCGTATTGTACCTTAGACATACATACACGATACAAGCTTCAAGAGATAGCAAAACATTATACGCCGACATGTATCGTACGGTGTGGGACGACCCACTCGGCTGGGGCCTTATCTATGGAATAATCACTTTGAACAACCGAGTGGCCCCAGATTAGAATCTTAAATCCCCCGTAAATTTTCTATTCCAAAGGACCATTATAATGGAATAACCTCAGCGACTCTGGGGCAAAAAATATACACGAATAATTTCATCATAGCACTCCCCCTGTTGATTGCGAAATTTCAATCAAGCCCGTAAATGGTATACAGTTCGTATCGACACTCAAAACGACTTTTTTGGGGTTGGAATACCACTGTATGCAAACACATGTTGGTCAAGAGTCAACGCTATTTGGTAATGTAATAAGACAGAATTTCGTTTGAGTAGAGGTTGGGATGCATACTGGCGAATGCAGTCCGTGACACAGATTTATTCGTGTTATTCAAATGGCAATTGTAGCTTGGCCAGATTTATTTATTGCATAGACTGCGCTCGCTAATTATGTAGGGATGAAAGGGCTTAGCCCAAAGAGAGTAAAGCCATCTGGTCTATCGTTGCCCGAGTCTCGGGATCGTCAATGGAAACTTCGTTTGATGTCGGATATACGGAACCATTGGTTATAGGGTTTTACGAGTGAATGCACTTTGCTATAAGCCTTATTCGCCGGGAGATATTCAATAAGCTATCGTAGCCTCATTTCGAAAGGTTCATCTATCACACACACCCGTAGTGCTGTTACAGCTTCGGCAATTAATAAAATGTAAATGAGTATCCAAAACAGGAGCTCGAGTCCCCTCTTTCGTACGAGTACTTGAAAATAATAACGTAACTTTAATTTGACTTGAAATAGTGCACCCCTCTAGTTTCTTTATTAAAATTATTATCTCACCAAGGGGTCAAAGAACACATTACAAAATTTCAACATCAAACTTTCGGCACGTTACTCCACGGCGCTTCTTTGGTGATCAAAACTTGAGCAGAAATCGTTGTAGCCGTTCGTTTGCTGCCGAAATTTGTACCTTCCATGTACGGTTTAGCAGTCAAATTAGTGGGATTGGCTTCGGCGATACCTTTATTTCGCATTGACTTCGCAGCTGCATATGAATTTGAGCCTAAATCTGCTCTTGATAAAGCAGTAAATGCTTTGGCGTGAAACTTAGTTGTAAGTCGTTTAGCGGTGGGTTGAATTGAAGCACGCGTAAGCACGTGCCGTCTACTCCCCGCTGGTACGCACTCCTTGTTACAACGAGAACTGTACCGTCCTGTAATTACACACAAATTAGACAAGATTTATTGAGGGGTGGAAACACCTTGGCAACTACAGTAGGTCCCACTAATAACGGTTGGCCAGCTCGATATTACGATTAATTTGCAGCAGTCACCGCCCGGTGAATTACGAAAGTATTAACACCGCTCGTAAATTTCTCTGGAAGTTTTACTAGTCACAGGAATATCAACGTAACAGTCATAAGGGTGGGACATAAAGTCGTCGAACAACGATGTAATTAGCGTGTCCCGTTTATAAACCGTCGTATAAAGTCCTTCGATTTTAACGGCCCAGTAAAAGTATTACGGTGTGATGCAGGCGTACCCTTTGACGGGAATATTTGACAGCTTCATTTAACAAAAGGTGGACATTTGGCAAACAATAATGGCATTTTTAGTGCGGCCTTTCATACTTTATAGGGTGTTTATTGGCCATTGTACGGAGCTGCGGTCGGCGCCGGCGTTCCTCGGAGCCACTAAAAATGATTCATCCCCGCAGGTACGAATTATCTGACGTTCTCCACGTCCTTTCGGCTTAATGAGGGAGAAGAATGGATCGTTCCGCTGTCCCCAAGATTTGGAGGCTTGTACGATAATTAAGTGTACCTATTTAGATGATATTCTTATCAAATCTGATTTAGAGATCTTAATCCAAAGATTTAAAAAAATAACAATTACTTTCAAGCGTTTCTTACGCTCACCTAGAATATGGATATCAAGTTGATAAAGATTCAGGGCATAGGTAAATTATTGTTAATAAGGTACAAAATCATAGGTTAAAAACCACCAAAATCTAAAGCAGCTCTAGGAAACCAGTCAAATAATTTGTTTGCCTATTGTAATCGAATTAAGTTTGTCTAACAAGACCAACATCATAACGCACTCATGACAACCAAACATCGGAAAACTTATCAAAAATACAAACATTCGCATCTTCAATATTCGATACAATATGCGTGTTTGATCAGCCTTTTTAGATAAACCGGATGTTTCGTCGATGATCCCGATACAATTACGTCCTTTTCATACAAATACGCTTTCAAAATGTCACCGCCTAAACTAATACGGATTACCACTAGGGATGTTATGGATATCCGTAACCGAAACTTTCGGATATCCGAAACAAAAAATATCCGATACCGTAACCGTAACCGATTCAAAAGTGTCGGATAGTTTTGGATGTAGGCAGTTTAAATTGTTTTTTGTAATAATAATAATAATAATAATTGTTTTTTGTATATCATTATATGTACATTTATACATAACAGCTTGATTTACCTTTATTATGCCATCTAGTATCAATTTTTATTTTTTATTACTTTTTATTCGATGTAAAGAGTGTGCGGCCATGAATGAACCGTGTTGGACAACTATTGCAAATTGCATTCTAAAGCACAGATATCCGCAACCGTAACCGAAACCTTCGGATATCCGAAATAAAAAAATATCCGTAAAAGTAACCGTAACCGAAACCGGTATAATATTAATCCTATATCCGTAACCGTATCCATAACCGAAACTACATATCCATAACATCCCTAATTACTACCTGCCTCTTTAGGGGAATAAAAACTTATCAGCGACGAGGGGTTATCTTGGGGGCAAGCAAACACTTTTTACTTTATGGCCACCCGCAGTTTCACAAGTCTAGGTTGTTTATGGACTACCTACGATGGTGCTAGGTTATCTACTCAATTGCTTGCGGTTTGTTTTCTTGCGGATCTGCGAATTTGTCGTAAGTTCGTTTTGGTGGTTTTAGCGAATTGACGCCTTTATTTTTCGTATTTATTTACCAATGCCAGAAACTCTTGAAGAACTCATAATCTAGATAATTTTTTTTTTCAAGATGTACTCGTATATTCATTTAACTAAGCATGAAAAATAAGCATGAAAGCCATACAAAGAAAATCAGTGCAATAAAAGAATAGACTTAAATTAGTGTGAAATGAAACAACTACACAGTTATACCTACTCGTACTTATGCACAATCACAATACGAGTACAAAGGATTATTTTTAAATTATTTAAGTTTTATTAAATTAATAACTTATTGCATTGCTTGATGTTACAATTTTTTCCAATACCAAACCATCTTAACGTTCATAATTTAAGAGCGTTTACGCCGTTTGGCGCAAAAACAGTACTTTTTCAACTCGTTACAATCATTAACCAGTAATACTACAAATATGTTATAGGCATAAATAGTTAGACAATTTCGTCGTCTAAATAGTTAATTGAGAAAATATTGCGATTAGTTTAGCATTTAAGAATTCTATACAGATAAGTCCACACAGGTTTTGTAAATTTCCACTTTAGCGTCAGTTTACAAGCTGAAATTTTTATAAAAACACTGTGAAAACGATTTAACAAACATATATATCCTATAGCATAGATCCTTGGGCAAATAGTTATCTGAGAAAATTTTTAGATTTAAGCATTTTACACTAAGAAATCACAAATTAAAAGAATGTGAAATACCCAAAAATCAAAGTGATTTTTTCACCAATATTCTTCCTTTATTCAATGGTCTCCAACTGTCCCTTCCTAACAGGCCTCGGTCGCTAGACATGGAGGTGTCTGGTGGCGGCTAAGGACGAATGCTACAGGCAACAGCCAATGGCGATGTCCCGCGTTCCCTCATATCACTTATATGGATCATGGCAGAAACAGTCAGGTTTTTAGTGGGTGTAGGGGCTACCCACCTTCTGGTAGGAAGAACCCCAAATAACCCAATAGCTGCCCCTGCAGCTGGTGGGTATGAAATGTTATGCATTTTCCGGAATAGTAAACAGGAAAAGTTTGTTTTGAATAGAACCGATTTGAAAAAATCTCTCACAATTAAAATTCAAAAAATTTTCTGCTGAACATAGGCTGTATAAAATATTCTCAAAATAGTAAAAAACCTTTGATAATTTACTATTTGATAAAGAATTTACGTATTTATTATTGATTAGGACTAATGTATACCATTATTTATAATTATGGAGTCGGTGTTGGAAGATTTGAAGATTTTATAGTTTCCTTGAGCTGTCACTTGACAGCCTGGCATACTTTTACGATGGTGGATCAAAGTATTTTGATTTGACTATAGAGCGTGAGAACACGCACACAGTCATAATTATTTTAGTGTGAATAAAACTAGCATCGAAATTACCTAAACTTGACATGCCACGCTAGACGTAAACGCTCTTAAAGCTCTCTTTACCCTCTTCATTATCCCATTTCTAACAAAGGCGAAGTTGGAAGCCCACGAAAATATGTAAGGCACGGTAGCTCACCTACCCTTTGAAAACCTATTCCAATCCAATTACTTAGCTAATTCATGTTGCTACTTATTGATTCGATACCGTATCCCCATCGCATGATTACCCCACATTTCAAAATGCCCCGATAGGAAATACTAAAAAAGCTCTACGTTATGCGCTCCTATCTCTGCCATCGTCTTATCATTTTTATACGCAGCAATCTTGTCTTAGGGGTAGGAGACACAGCATGCATCTACCCTTGCGGATAAGGTATAAATCCAGAGAGGTATCAGCTCGTGATAAGGCCAGATTTATCACATTGTCAAGGTGCTTTTTTATTAGAGGACCGGAAAGTAAGTAAGCTTTCTGGGACCAAAAGGTAAAGTGTTGTTGCAGGGATGTGATGGAGGGAGGATTTATGTTTTTGGATGAAACACATTCGTCTTGTAGCCCTTAAGTAGGCTTGTGCTCTCTTTTTTCCATGTAGCGGGACGCTATTGTTCTTTCATTGCTATTGTAAGTGCTTAGAAAAAACATATTTACACAAAATAAAGATTTCCAAAAGTGAAAGAAGAAAGAAGAAAGAAGAAAGAAAGAAAATAATTTTATTTTGACAACCACAGATTCAGGCATTAAAGACATTACATAAAAAAAAATATTACTAAGTTGCCAAAAAAGGTCACCCACTCAGTAATCAGTTTTTGCAGCGCTATTTATCAAAAACAGAAAAAAGAGTAAAAAAATAATAATAAAAACCATAAATTAAGCATTCAATAAATTAATCAATTATAAAAAATGTAAAATTAAATAATAACAAGATGCACAATTAATTAAATTAAAACATAAATAACAATATTAATAATACATACTTAGACAGTCATGTCAAAAACAAAAACCATTTCTACTGCACGGCCATAAAAGTCGAGGCAGAGACAGAAGAAAAAAAAAACACATTAAAAAAAAGTATCACTTGTCAAGTTGACTTGATATTTGCCACTTCCACCAGCCACGTATTACAAAAATTAACAATCGGTAAAAAAAGTGAATCAATAAAAAGGCAAAAACTAAAGCATACATTTTGGTTTACACAGAAAAGGCCGATAATAAATCTAAATAATCAAATACGAAATAACAGCTAGGTACGAGTATAGCCTTGTTTCAAGGCAATAATATTAGCCTAACGGTTTCGGCTTCTGTATGCCGATTCAAGAGGTTGCTAGTTCGATCTCAACTAACTCCCATATTCAAAAACATTACTCTGAGATCTCACAGTGCGCGTGGACACACAGGGTCACACACGAACCAATCACAGAGCTCTATTCAACGCTGTGCGTTCCATTTACTGCTTCACTTAAGCAAGCATCATTTGTGAATACGGGTGTAAGTATTGTGGTGAGCTATAGCCACTATTAGCTAAAGAAATTATTTTCGTTAGCTAGTGGTACAATCACGAATATGAAAAAATATAATAATAATATGTAGGCATTATTAGTAACCTTGAAGAAGACACTAAGACACTAATTACAATTTTGACCACATACTAGATTGGTCAAAGCCATCGTTCGCTTCAATAATTCGACATAAACTTGAAACACAGTTAACTATAATTCCAAATAATAATTCACCATTGTATTAAGTTCAAAATAATTGCTTGATTGATTTAAATTAGTAATGATACTGTTTAAACAAATTCGTGGAGCTCTAACCGCTGGAACGCAGCCAGTTAGGTTTAATAAAGGCACGATAATACTACAAATTATTAATATTATATTTCATACATAAATCATTTATCTTGCCTAGTATTACAACGCTCATTGTTTTGTAATACACATAATAATTGATACATCATGCTCGTAGTCAAATTGAAGTCAAGTATTTGAAAGTTGCACCATCTTACGACACTATAAATGATTATTTTGAAATTTTAGCTTCATTGACATTTCTTAAATTCCCTTCTAAAGAGGTTAATTTGTAAAACGCAACATAAGTCTCGATTCGGTATTCAAACTCAAGAATAGATTCAATGTGATTGGGTATAGGTAATTCAATATTATTACACCAAAGACTTAGAACAAATTATTAAGTTTGTATCAATTTTTAGTATCTTTTTTTGCCCTGATAACGACTGCTCAATAGCAGGAGGTAAAGAAGCAGACGGATCACCTGATTGTAAATTATTACCGTCGCCCATAGATGCACATAAAGCACAACAAATAAAAAATTACAAAAAAACCTGTCTAATCTTTTAGAATCCATATCAATAAAACATTTTACGAGCATCAAATTGCATAAGTAAAGCAATAGACTGAAATCCAGTGCCAAATCAATTCATTAGTGAGCCAGTGGCTTAGCACTATCTCAGAATCGATACGGGGTAGTCCTGTAGGTGTTCATTTAACTCAAGATTGAACTCAAGATTAAACAGTGGATGGTTTGCCCCCTTTACGTTTGTGGGCTGACTTGAGAGATGAAGCGATTGGGGTCAAATGTAACAGGTAGATAATGTTATCAACATTTTTTAAATTATTGTTATAATTACACCTTCACTGCTACGTCATAAGGTGCTACTTTGCAATAAAAATGTATAGTTGGACGTTCTGACGACTATGATTACATTCAATAAGTACAAATGAGAAAGTTTGTAAAGTTTTACTCGAATCCCGCCAACATACCGACGCGCGGCGGCTATACACTTTCAAATTAATCATATCAACCAGTTGTACTTTCTATGACTTTGACAGCATGTCAAAAGTTGACGTCTCATGTCAGTGGGTCGGTGGATTTGGTGTGTAGTCTGCATTACAGTCACGCAAAAACTACTGAACGGATTTTGATGAAGCTTTTCTAAATATATTTTAGAATACCACACAAATATTATTTTTACCTATCTTGAAGCAA
The DNA here is from genome assembly GCF_004193835.3 of Ostrinia furnacalis. Taxonomy (NCBI): domain Eukaryota; kingdom Metazoa; phylum Arthropoda; class Insecta; order Lepidoptera; family Crambidae; genus Ostrinia; species Ostrinia furnacalis. Next base: position 417,662 of record NW_021137854.1, on the reverse strand, counting down.
AATCCATTCGCTTTCTGTCCCGCCCGGCACCGAACCCCAGTCGAGGGGCATTATGCATCCTTATCGGCACTCGTTAGTCACCCCTAATAAAACCTCCCTTCTAATCTCGAGGGCTGTTGCAGCTCTCTTAAATTTAATCAGAGCAAATTTAAAAAGAAACAATAAGCCATAGTTGTTTGTCAACGATTGTATCGGTAGTGGTTGGGATTGCCCCTTCGGATGCAGCAATATTGAGTTTTTTGAAGAGATTGTTTATTGTATTCAAAATAACTGCTAGATTGATAAGTATTCGCATTATTTAAGTTGGAAATGGAGTGTATTAGTAGATTTAGCTTATAAATATTTTTAAGCGATTCATAAACATAATATAATGTAGTGAGGATACCCAATACATACTACACGTATATTATGAGGTGCACAGGTTGGTTGCTTAAGTCGTCCGTCCGCAATGCCTATGATCGTTTTGTATTGTGTTATTATACATACCTACATAGTTTTACTTTTTAGTACGTTTTTCACGATAGCATTATTATATTTTACTATAAGTTAGATTATGTTTCTTTAAAAACTTTTCTGTACATTCAAGATTGGATTAAAATATACAAAAAAACTTTGAAAGAAATCAGTCTGAATGCTTAGATTGGCAGTTGCTAAAGCCAATTTGCATCTTGCTACTTACTTAGTCACTTACTTTTCCAAACTCTAAAATGTTGAACATCTAAAAAAGCAAAATTACCTCCGAATCAAACGTCTACGAAGTTAGAACAATGCCCAAATACAATTCGCCCAAAACAAAGTCTTTCGCGAACATTTTTACTCTGATGTATAAAGTTTCTACAAATTCAAGAGCAAAACTTTTTCCTTTACACGAGAATACATTCAACAACTTCTTGGAGCCGTGTAGTTGGGCATACCGTGAATATATTTACAGTTTCATATTTCTTACTGAAAAAGGATGATAATATGCGTGCAATAATGTATACGTTTGAAGAAAGACTGGTGCACCATTAAGACCACTAGATAGAAAAGTTAAGACCAGCAAAATAATAGTGCAAGATCTGACTCACAGTGTACTGGAAAGATTTTCTAGAGTACCTGGAAGATACTATGAAGAAGAAAGATATATACCTACTGAAGTGGAAAACACTTATAAAATGATAGGTGATAGAGTCAATCTTGACCCATGCTGGTTTTAGTATCCTATTAACCATCTACGTCTTTATCATCAAATCTCATTGAGGATACATTCTTCTTCTTGTCGTGTCGACAACAGACCTACACAGCGTCAGCCTAAAACTCCGCCACAAGAATGGCGTTGTAGTAGCCTTAATTAAGTCTTCCTGCGTGCAGTTGCTTGGGCACGCATGGCACGACATCATGTGCTTCGTCAACTGAGATACATTTATGAGATTTAAAATAAACTCGAGTGATGATGCTAATCGAGCAGCTATGTTGAGAAAAAGCAAGGAGCATTTGTCAATGTTTCAAACTCTCTAGTTTCATTCTTCTGCATTCTTCTGCATGATGAATGTTCTCGTAGAAGCAAATCACTTAGTTCGTATTCCTTGAAGGGTCCTGAAACAAACAAAGCATTATTATTACAATTATTATTCATCTTCGAGTATGAATATTGCCCTCTATTAAGGGTTAAGTTAGTTGGACTTAATGAATAATCGATCCGTAATGGGATGGTAATGTGAATTTTGCATCCCTCCCTATTGCAAGGTTTTCTGCTTACTCAGCTTTATTGCGGTGAATACGGGTGCGACGTTCAGTGAGCATGTCAAGTAATGCTTTTAGTTCAATGGGCGAGTGATTCAAAAGTTATAATTTGATCTAGCTATTAAAATATATTTGAATGTTTTATTACTATTGCTATAAAGTAATGAAATAGACAGCTATCTTGTATTCTTCACTAGACAAGTTGCTATTCAGTTTATCGCGTCTAGTACCTAGTATTTTTTTCTTATAGCAGAATAAGAATCCTCCGACGTTGAATCGAAACCCAAAGATGGACACATTGTCTTGTCTATAATATTTAGTGTTATTATTCGTTATAGGCTTGATACCTTCTTGCGATTTTGTAAGACTTGTTTTTATTTTCTTTAACTATCTACACAAAAGTATGCAGACAAAGACTCACTTAAACCAGTGCGTCTAGAAACTTAGAAGAATCTTAAATTGACGTCTATAAGCAGCTTAAAAAGGGACGATTTCTTAAATTCAAATTACAAGACCTTTTTAAATTGAGTCAAGCTCAAACAACTTACGAGAATTACCGACTGTTTTTACACTTGTAAAATATGACCTTTATTAAAATTTCGCTGGAGTTTGAATAGTAAAACTTTACCGTCTCTAACATCTATATATATAAAAGAAAGTCGTGTTAGTTACTTCGCTTATAACTCAAGAACGGCTTAACCGATTTAGCTGAAAATTGCCAGGGAGGTAGTTTAGAGCCAGGAGAAGGACATAGGATACTTTTTATCCCGTTCGAAATTAAAAAAAAAAAACATTAAGGCGGAACAAAGTTCGCCGGGTCAGCTAGTTTTCAATAAAAAGGTCAAAGCTTAGTTTAACAATCTAATTCGTCCATTTCAATTAAATCAATATCTTTCAAACTTCGTAAGTACTTTTATAGGTACTTAAGTAACTTGTTTTGCCGTTGTCTTCTTTATTATCTCTAAGAGAAAGATTTAGTTGCTCATCACAGAGTTCTTTTTAAATTTGGGACACCATTTATTGTAATTTTCAGCACAATTTCAAATATTTGTGGTTATATGTTATACCTTCTCGTACTTGTTTAGCTATTTATGAAATCTAATAGATTCTCGAAATTACACGACTTTGAATACAACAATCTAACAGGGACATCTCAAATGCCGTAACTGCTCCTAAAATCTGACACTAGTGTCGTTATTTGAATAATTATAAAAAAATATTACTAATTTATTGGTAGGTACCTAGGTAATTATTAAAAACCCTATAAAATGTGAACAGCCTAAAATGGATAGAAAAATATTATTTTAATTATATACAAAATTTTCTACAGAAAATGTTAAGCAAACGGTTAAGCAGTATAACATAAATGTGATTTTGTAAACCCCTAAATCCAAAATGATAGTTCTGAAACCCCATGCGTTGATTTAATGAGCGCAGAACTTGTGATTTGAAAGTCATTCGCTATTATCTCCCATTGTCGTCTGACACTGATGAAATATGGATCGTGGTGATACAGACAACTGTCAATGTTAGACGCTCACTGTAGTACTGACAGTGTGTGTTTAACACTAGTAACTAAAGCTTCAACCACACCAACGCGTGCAGATCACCCATTGCCGGCGCGATCATAGGCCAATGACAGTCCGCGTTACCTGTCATTAGCCTATGATCGCCGGCGATGGCGATTTGCACGTGTGGTGTGGTTGAAGAATAACAGATCACTTTTTAGTAATTATGAAAGTAGTTTTTCCAACGTCATAATATTTCTGTTGTGCTTTTAGTTGATACGTAAAGGCATATCAAATCTGTAGGTAGAGCAACTTGAACAGTCAATACAATAACACGGAAATCGTTCAAAATTTCACCCCTGAACTATGCTATGATTATAATGACATTTCTTTAAATCAAATGAAATATTTTTTTTACTGAATTTTCTCCGCCACTTCTTCTCAGCACCAGCCCATTATGTTTTCCCACAGAAGTGGCAAGCTATATTTGAGACGTGTACAAGTGCCCTAGAAAAGACCGAAGTGCTGAATAAATATTTTGATTTAAACCGAAGAAATTACAATTCGTTGCTGCTAGTTGCGCACTCATACCTACCATTACAAAATTATGCTTAGTTGATCCCTAAAATGCTATCTCATCATCACATCGCGATGACGATGCAACGTCATCTATTAAAATAAGTGGTCTACGACTGAGATTCTCATATTCATTGTCTGTCATTACATCCCTTACACATGCAGCTATTATTTTACATTTCGTTCAATTTTCAACAAAGAGATGAGACGAATCGTTATCTGAATCGTGCGAGGAATTAATTGGTACTAGGTCTAGACCTAACTCGAGAGTTTAACTCAATCAGTGTCTGAGGATATGGGAGTGGTGACACGGGGTCATTTTGTGACGGTCGTCGTCAGCGAGACTTCAGATTTGTATGCCCTGTCACGTCATTATGTCAATGTCACCCATCCCGTGCTGCTCTTATAGCTTAGGTACTGATTCGACTGTGTTAAATGCTAGATCTATAGCAATGAGTTTTAGAGACCGAAGATTTTCACCCTTGACAACGTTTTAGAGCAAGGCTGCTCAACCTTTTGAGGGGTCCGGCCAAATAGTGGATTCAGTCGTTAACGACGGGCCACCTACATTTTTGACACCTAACTTCAGAGAGATCTTAAAGTTGTACTGTGCTCGGCGGGATTTTTTATTTGGTGCGTTTTTTTTTTTTTTTCAAACTGTACATGCGCGGGCCACTTAAAATTCTTTTGGGGGCCACACTGTGGCCCGCGGGCCTGGAGTTGAGCAGCCTTGTTTTAGAGTGACATTAATACGTTGACAGCACGAGAGATTTTTATTTTCGTATCTAAATTAGGTAAAGCGTACCTATCACAACTACAAAGATGGCAATAAATTGTTCAATGGTTCCTTCATTTCAGCCAAATGACGTCCACTGCTGGACAAAGGCCTCTCCCAAGAATTTCCACAAAGTCCGGTCCTGCGCCGCCCGACCTGTCCGTATCCAGTATGGCATAGCAATGTATTATTAATAATTAATTGGTATAAATTGTTCGTAATCTTCATTGTCGTTTACATTATATTTTTACCCGATGATGGCAATGCACGTTCAACTTTAAACTTTGCAGTGAACATATAAACTTGAATGTTATTGGCAAATTATAATTTAATCCATACACGAGTTGGAAAGTAATTAAAACTTTTCCAAATTAATCTTAATTAAATAGTTTGATGCCAAAGCTTAGAATTAGGCATAAATCAATTTATTATAGTAATATCAGGGCATGGATTAATTAATCGGTCATTGAACCTTTATGAACAGAGTTTCAGCAGTTTTGGCTATGTAGTATAGAGACGGGCTTAGAGACATGTTTTTGAACCATCTGTGTAATATTCATATTGCCTCTATCTCCTACAAACTTTTTTTTTATTCTAATAAAATGTAAGGACTTTTGTCTATGTATAGACATGCCAATCGTATCGTAACCTAACCTTACAATTTACAAAGCTAGAGATATAAACTTTTAATTAATAAAAATATCAATTTAGCCGCGTCGGACAATGGTTCGGGTAGTACCTATGCTTTGATAAGTATCAACATCTGCACAATTTATTTGTAATTGACTTATAACAAGTTGTCGCTGTCTTTCGTTCCTGACACACTCCGTCATCTTACAAACTTTGCAAACCCAACACGTCCCACGCACAGCATGTAGTAATCTAATGAAAATTAAGCTGACTGATTTTTTTTTTGTTTTACTCGTTTAATACTCGTATAATTTTTAATATTTGAACTTACACTTTCTTCATATTTCGTTGCAGGTCTGCCTTTCTAACTCTTTCTATTTTCTTTCATATTAATGTTTTACTTTTCCCGAGACTACTTAGCCTTCATTGTTGGAGTTTATTGGTGGTCAAGCAACACAAGAGTTACAATGGTAGAAACTAAGTTTAAAAAATTCTGAAAGGTAAAATTATATCGGACCAAGACAATTGATTTGATGATTGATGCACTTCGTGACGTCCACTGCCAAAGACCTTCCCCAAGAATAAATTTCCATAGCGACCGGTCCTGGGCTGCCCTCATCCAGGTTTTTCCCGCAACCTTCAACAGATCGTCGGTCCACCTACTGGGGGGCCCACACTACGTCCTTCAGCCCATGGTCGCCCACATTTTGTTTAGTTAAAACAAAAGCCTCTTTAATTTAATGTAATGTAACATGCAAGAATAGTTATTGTAATCATCAACAAAGTCATTGTAAAGACATTGTTGACAAACCTTATCACTCCACAAGAGCTTCATCTCTCTCAAACAATACGAAAACTACCATCAAATGATACTTCAAAATGGTGGGCATTTATCAGATGTGTGCTTATTCATGTTTTATGCGAAGACAATGGTTCTCGTGGAGGAAATGGACTATTGTTCGTACATCGTGATCCAATGCACAACCGCGATCGGATACTATGTTTGTCTGATAGATAACATTTAACCTATAAGGCCGGGCTGAGACGAGAGTGTTTTATTTCTTTATTGGTAAGTTGCTTGACTTAGCACTGTGAGGGACGGGATTGTAGTAAGCCTGGATTGGTGTTTGACGACTTCTTCTAACGCTAGCTGCTGTTTTGGGTTTGTATTCTTTAGGGGGAAAATGTTAGTCTTTTAGGTTATTGTATTCGAAGTTAAGAATGTAGAGTAGGATAGAGTATCTCTAGTACCCATAGTACAAGCTTTGCTTAGTTTGGAACTATAAGCGTAGTGTAAAATATCCAAAAAAGGTCCAAATTGTCCAAGTATATTATAATAAGTTTGTCTCGTAAATTATATTAAAATGTAGAGAATAGAGATGGTCTACGAGCTGGTGTTGATGGCTATTCAATACTACTCATTTAAAGTATTTATGTTTATTTGTTCAAAATTATAATCTTGAAATTAAGTTATTTGCTTAAAAATCCTCATTTAAGTCTTATGACAATTTTTATTGTGATAATATCCCACTTAGAGATTCGAAGTAGACGGAACGATCGTTTCGAAATAGACGGAACTCTTCTTCTGTTCTTTACTCATCCTATCATGGCACGTGTGGGTCCAGCCTTAGATAGCAGTGTAATCAAAGTGCTCCTTTAATTGCCCTTCTTGGAAGCAACGTCCTGTCCGTTTGGTGCATCTGTTATTAGTCCTGATTTATTGCACTCGATTGCGCTAAGAATAATAATGGCGACGCTAGAGACATTTGTGATAACTAAAGTTGTAGAGTCGTATGTGTGTGGTTTGTGGTTTTGATGCATTTGCATACAATTTTATTCTGAGGTATTGTTTGGACATTCGCCAGTATCGACATAGTTTGGTTGCAAAATACGTAGCTCTAACAATTGGTAATAGTGCCAGGTGGTAAATGGTGGAACATGTACTAAAAGTGTAACGAAGATATCAATTTTCTGACTTCACCATACCATTTATATGCCCATGTTAACATGGGCTAGTGTCGGTTCATATACCCATTTACCTAACACCCTGTATGTATACCATCCGTAAGTAGTGTAAGAAACAATGACAATAATAAAGTGTGTACATGATATTTACAGGGAGTAGACAATCAATAAACGATCTTTTTTGAAAATATCTACATTTGCTTAAGATTTCATTTAAAGATAGATAAAAAATTTGAATTTAATTAAGAGCTTGATATACAATTTTCTGTCTTCATTATACCATTTATATGACCATGTTAACATGGGCTAGTGTCGGCTCATATACCCATTTACCTAACACCCTGTATACCATCCGTAAGTAGTGTAAGAAACAATGACAATAATAAAGTGTGTACATGATATTTACAGAGAGTACACAATCAGTAGACGATCTTATTTGAAATCTATTGCTTAACATTTTATTTAAGATAAGGAGACATGTAAAGTGCCCCATAAGGGCTACCTTTTCTTTTTTATTATTGACTATATTTTGACGTTCATAAGTGCCACTTGTGGTCTAAACTGAATAAATATTTTTGATTATGATTTTGATTTAAAGATAGATAAAAATATGAGCAATAATTCAATCAATTTGAATTAAGAACTTGATAATTGTAAACTTTTGTCACTTTCTAAAGTCACACTGTCATTGTACAGCAACAACCAACCCTGGTCTTTACAGCGTACCTATGCGACTCAACTGAACAAACGGTCAAAATATTTAGGATTTACATGGTTCGATGAAAATTTTGCACTTCGAACTTTAGAAACAAACAAGGAGAGACTAAAAATTTTGACAAGTTTTTTTTAATTTTACAGTTTTTCTTTTTATGCTTCTATAAAATAACTTGGATTTTATAAAAAAATAAATAGTTCCGTACAGTGTAAAAAATGTGCTTTTTCTCGGTTTAAGAGGTGACGACCAAGTGATGAACATTTTAAAATAACATATTATCTCTTGTGTCACTTCTCGATCAGGTGGCTTAATTGGGATTTGTAAGTTTTTAAATAAGTGAGAGTTTGTTGCGCTGCTTCTTCACTTACTTGCCCATCTTGGACAATATGCGCATGGTGTAAAAGCTAAAATAGTGACTGAGTTTCTGTTATGCCCGTTTTCACCATCAATCTCTAATGTTTAAGTGACCCCTATGGTAACACATAACAGGCTTTTTGTTTTCATAGTGGTCACTCAAAAATTAGGAATTGATAGTGAAAACGGGTATTGGTTTTACTTTTTAAAAGCTTATTTGGTCGTACGGTGTAAACACGACTTGAACTCCGAACTCCAGCGAGTCATACCCTTGGGTCAACCTTACAACTCCGACAAGTATTGGGTTTCAAAGGTTGCAACTTTTCCGTTTGTGGAACAAGGGCGCAACTTGTTTACGTATCGGATTAATGTTCTCCAATAATGTCTTTGTTGAAATATTGTTGTAAAACAAACTACGGACGCGAAAGGTGGAGAGAGATTCTTTTTAATTAATATCATGACGTCACGTTATAGTGTCGACATTTTTCCCGAAAATCCCGCTCGGTATTTCACAACAATAATGAAAATCGCAGTTTCATAGTTGTATTCTATGTGATAATGTCATTGCAATCAGTGTAAAAATAAAAGAATGTGATTGTTTTCTCAAACAAAAACTAATCTTAATAATATTATTTTGTTTCAGGTAATTTTCCATCACGAGATCTCTAATTGGTATGATATACAAATTAATAGTTGTAATACTATTTAATTGTTGAACCTAGTTTAATAATACGTTATTGACTCAATTAACAAATACGAAATTTAATAAGTATAACGTAATAATATTTAAAAGTCTCTTCAATGTTTGCCCAAAGTTTTAAAGTAGGGTTTCCATAACTTTCAAAGCAAACAACGCCCTCTGTTCAATAACATTATAATAGTTTGCAACTTATACATACAATCATACGATGATTCGGGTAATATAGACCTGCCTATGCTTAATTACCTAACATAATGTTTGGAGCAACAAGAGCAATTTGGGAGAGTTATTATAACTATAATAGTGAAGCCCGAGTTTCCATTTCGGCTATAAGATCTATGTTCGTTTCGGCCAAAACTATTTTTGATACCAAACACCAATTAGGAACGTATTTCTTTCCTTTACTTAAATGTATTTTGTCAATACGTACATAACAATTGGATTAAATTCAAATTCTCTAGTAAGAACTTGTCAGAATTCAAAATATTACTGATGGTCAATACACTAAAAACAGGCGCTTCGATTGGTTTTGGTAGTCAAGTACAATACGAGATGTATGTATTTTAGATAACATTTTCCATGGTGCACTACTTCAATCAACATTAATCACAAGGATAATTATTATAATTGTACAAAAAAGTTTCGTAAACAAGCTTTTTGCTCCAAAATTTTTCGGTTTCGGCCATAACCAAATTTTGGTTTCGGCCACACAACTTTGGATGGGACTAGCTATAACTTGAGAAGCTGTAATTAATGTCGCCTGCCCTTAAACTAAGCCCTCCAAGGTTTGTTGTATAAGGGTGTAAGGTAATGAAGATGTATAGCAACTACGTACACTGTATCGATGACCTATTTGATATCAAGGTCACTGACATAGATCCTAAATAGCTGATCAAAACAGGATTTAAATTGGGTGAAATTACATTGGAGCTAAATAATGATGTGGCTAGGCTACAGTGGCGTGTCAATAGAAAAGTTTATGCGTGCCAGTAGATTCTTTAAATATGTAGAGTTGAGATTAAATGCTAAAACGAAGATAAGTTTTTCTTGCCACCGAGAAACAAACAAGCCAAACCGCCAAACAAGACAAATTTTGTTTCATTTTGTTAATTAGAGAGGTGACCATTTTGTTGCAAAAACGAAGTCAGTAATAAAATATAGTTAAATGGACATAACAATCTCATGACGATATTATGCGCTCCTTGGAGAAGACTTATGTCCAGCCAATAACTGCTATAGTTTATAAGTTGATTTAGAAGATTGTTAATTGGTTAATTTGCTAACTTCGGGCGCATCAGCGCCGCCAAGACATTTAGGAGTCGAAGTAGTCGCCATGGCCGAAATCGGTCGGATGAATCAATCAATTTGATGTTTCAAGCTGTCTCATGGCACGTGTATTCATTGTCACCAACTGATTACATACTTAAGTGAAAGGATTTAACTCCCCTTTCTTTCAGCAGCGAGACGTCAAAATTACCCATAGAACAATAGGCGCGTTCCCTTCACGGTAACATTCATTTCACAAGTTCGGCACGAGTTTTGACATGTATGAAGGCAATTTAACTTGACGATTATAATAAATTGCGTTTCCCAAAACGTTCTTTGAAGTCGTGTAGGTACTTACTTCGATTTAATCCAAGAAAGTCAATCTACCGTGTTTGTCATGTAACGATCGGGATTCGGAAGTGATGGAACAGATTGGGATGGAGTAGGTTCAGTTACTCATCATCTGTTGCATGATACATTATTTGCATTGAAACATTTTTTTTCGCGAGTTCCTCGAATCTCGAGCCGGCCAGTGCTAATACGTATAAACGTTTATTTGACGAGTGCTTAGCAAGAAACGTGGTTGTAATTTGGATTACAGAGGTACTCACAAAATCGAGAGGTTTTGTGCGGCCAGTGCTAATGTTGTCGTTTGACATGGTCAATGGTCATATCCCTTGAATTGGTGTAGGTGTTTTCTAAATGATTGACTTATGACTATGAATTACTAATAGCCTTTTGAATTGGGTTTAAAAGAGTATTAAAGTATGTTTATGATCTTTCATTACATTTCAATGTTGAGATAATAACATGGTCATTCTTGTCTAGAGGAACATTTATATGGAAACTTTAGGATGCCAGCTGCCTACTTCTCGCAGAATTTGTGAGGCTACTCCACATACATTTGCTGTGGCAGAAACAAGAAAGACATTTTATATATAAACGTTTATTTGACGAGTGCTTAGCAAGAAACGTGGTTGTAATTTGGATTACAGAGGTACTCACAAAATCGAGAGGTTTTGTGCGGCCAGTGCTAATGTTGTCGTTTGACATGGTCAATGGTCATATCCCTTGAATTGGTGTAGGTGTTTTCTAAATGATTGACTTATGACTATGAATTACTAATAGCCTTTTGAATTGGGTTTAAAAGAGTATTAAAGTATGTTTATGATCTTTCATTACATTTCAATGTTGAGATAATAAATGGTCATTCTTGTCTAGAGGAACATTTATATGGAAATTTTAGGATGCTAGCTGCCTACTTCTCGCAGAATTTGTGAGGCTACTCCACATACATCTGCTGTGGCAGAAACAAGAAAGACATTTTATATATAAACGTTTATTTGACGAGTGCTTAGCAAGAAACGTGGTTGTAATTTGGATTACAGAGGTACTCACAAAATCGAGAGGTTTTGTTGGTGGAATCGGAGATTTTTGGCTTATATTTAGATATTTAATTCGTACTTGTTTGCCTATACTACTCGTACCTAGAGTGCGAGAAACTTTGGAAATGTCCATATCTTGTAGAGCCAAGTAAGTTGCATGTCATAGTGTATCGTTCGTTTCAGCCGAAAGACGTCCACTGCTGGACAAAGGCCTCCCCCAAGGATTTCCACAAAGACCGGTCCTGCGCCGCTCGCATCCAGGCGCCTCCCGCGACCTATAGGTAGTAGGTTATGCCTGCGTCCTTTAAAGGTAGGTACGTAGTTTACTAACTTAAAAAAATGGATTTGCAGATAAGACATATTTCAATTAGGCCTTATTAAAAAAAAATATCCCTTAGCTGTACCTATTTCAGGTACATATTTTTAAAAATGTTACATAAAAAATTTTGAAGAAAAGTATTTTTTTAAATACAATGTTGAATCGAAGTATGTAGTTAACATAGTAATTTATCATAAAATAACATTACCAATCCATCCATTACTCCCATCGAGTTGCGTCCATGTTCTTCCGAGTCGAACACAACACAAGTACACAACACAACATGGAATCAGGCCATCCCTCCTCGTGTACACAGACACATTACCCATTACAACCTGTCAACTATGACGAATTACGAAACGTTCTACAAACATCATCTAAACACTATTTTGGACCTTGAACCTTTCAAAATAAAGTGGATTTTACTGTAGTGCGAAGAACAAAATGAACGAACCGAAAATGAAGTATGAAGTTGTTTAAAATGGTATGGTACTGATCTGTAACAAAATGTATGGAGATAACAAATAACACGCATTTACGTAGGACGAACGGACGATCGGATAATAGTTTTTGTTTCTATGTTGCGGATAGATGGGAGAGTCTGTCAGTTTATAAAATGTCCAATGAGATCACTGCAAGCTTCACAGAGTTCATGGTTGATTGTCATTTATTACTTTTTATCGTGTGGGATGTAATAGTCCTGGCATTAGATAATAGTATGAGACATAGCCATTCAGACCTTGTGTCTTGTGTTTTGGCAGACGTTTTTCGATAGCCATTTTGAGGTAGAAAACATCTATGAGCATTGAGCATATTATGCAACTCTTCTAATGCTCAATAATTTTTTGTTCTATTTTATTTGCCTCAGAATTTTACAACACTATTTGATACGAGTACGAGTACGAGTACATTTCTAACTATGACATAATAATATTTGTTATTAAATTCAGTTTAATCCAAATAAATATAACGCAAGTAATCATTCTCCGTATGTAATCCTAATATCCTTATTTTTCCTAGTCATAAAAAAAATCTAACTCAAGCGGATCTACTAGTAGGTACTACGAGTATTACCTCTAGAATAAAACTAACACAGCCATTCTTTAAAATGTCTGGATTCATAATACCAACCGCAACATCCCTATCGAGTGCATCGCGTGGGGCATTAAGTGTCCAGTGTCGACGATTCACATTCCTTTTGTTTGCTGTGCGTTTGTACGTTTGTTCATAGGTCAGACGTCTTCTTTCATTGTGGTACAATATTAAAAGCTGAAGATATCCCTTAGCGGTTTATCAGGTATTTTTAAAGCTGTAGTTGTGATATAACTTCTTTGATTCAAATCAAACATAACTGCTAATGCTAAACTAGTGACCTAGGTTCAAATAACTACTTTTTCAGTCGTAACAATCAAGAAATAGAAAGTTGTGTTTGTTCGCCTTTCACAGCAAATAAATGACAACAGAACACAATTATACACATTTTTAGGTATTTTTGCCTTTTGATCATTTAAAAGTGATTTAATCCAAATATCAGTAGTAAATGTGCAAAACAGTAGATATAGATATGACTTTATCAATAACTAGCTTTCCGCCCGCGGCTTCGCCCGCGTGGAATTTTGTCTGTCACAGAAAAACAATATCGCGCGCGTATTTGCTCACCGTTTAGACCTACCCTGGACTGCGACGAACATTTTAAAACCAAAATCAGCTCAATCGGCCCAGCCGTTCTCGAGTTAATCAGACTAACGGACATCAATTCATTTTTATTTATATAGATAAGTAAATTATCATCATGAATCTCAATGCAAATTCATGCTGAATCAATCGTGAAGAAGAAGACATGTACGAGTATACTTTTTTTGTAAATATTGTGTACAAATTTTTCCTAGTCCTAACAATGTCATTTTACCCAATAATATTCATATTCTCGCTCTTCCCATCCCACTTGGACCATTTGTATTGAGTGTCGAAACAAAATTGATGATCGAATTAACAATTTTAATGACGCGCGAGTCTGTCCGAACTATGTGGGGGCGCATGCGCGGTGCCGACCCAAATGGACTGGAAGATATTCATATTGGTTTAGAAGCTGGGGTGTGGGAAATGGGCATGTTATTGTTGAGGGTAGATTGATCTGATAAGGTTTGCTGAAGGTGTAAGCCGCCATCTTTTGATGAAGAGAATCATAGTTTTAGAATTAGTCTTCTGACATTCTGCATAGCGCCACCTGGTCCCAAAACTAAGCACAGTGGATTGAACATGTTCTTTCAGTTCTTAAAAATATTAAAAATCATTCATCTCCACAAATATTCAGGTTTATAAAGTCCTATGAGTTTATGGTATCATAGTTGTAGAGATACTCTATTTTTTTATCCACAACGAGGAAGCTCTTGGCCTGTATCTCACCTGATGGTAAGTGATGATCAGGCCGAAGGTGGAAGCGAGCTTCACCCGGAATCCTCAACCCCGGAGGGACTGGCTATCTTTGCACAGCTTGTACCCCATGACTATCATCATCATCAGGTCTTCAGGAATACGACTCTCTAATTTACTAGTGACATTTGGACAATTTGGCCCACGCCAGCCAGACGGATTGGTGAGGTCTGATGTTCGCATATTTCCACCTTCATCATAATTTCAGCCATAGGAACGTCCACTGCTGAACATAAGCCTCCCCCAATGATTTCCATCGGTCTACCTTGTGGGTGGACGTCCCACGCTGCGCTTTCCGGTACGCGACCTCCACTCCAGAATCTTGCTGCTTCATCGACCGTCAGTTCTGCGTACTATGTGCCCTGCCCATTGCCACTTCAGCTTGCCAATCCGTCGGGCTATGTCAGCGACTTTAGTTTATTTCCATCTTGGTCGCCTCATATTAAATCTGGGGGCACGGCAGTGCCCCCGCCAAGTCGAGCGCGAAGCAAACACTGCCGTACCATCCTTTACTGGAACCATTTCGCCGCATTTTCAGGCCCCTATTTGAGAACCTCTGGATAAGACCAGAACGCTGAAATTTTCGTTATCTAGTAAGCTATAATCACATACTTAAAATCCAAAATTTCAAGTCTGTAGGTCATTTAGTTCCGAAGTTAAGCGAAAGCAAAGTTTTGCATTTATGACACTCACTCACTCACTGATGATCATCAAAATAGAACTAGTACTTCCCATAAACTCAGAGAGCTGAAATTTGGTACAGAGTTAGGGTTTAATGGCCACATTAAGGGAAAACTATAAAAACTAGGAAAATCGAAGATCTGGAGTAACACCATATTATTATTCATAATCAATACTACTAGCGCCACACCGGCATCGTAGTGTTCGCCTGTACCGCTCACCGCTAGATGGCGCTAGCACTTTGAGCGTCGATTTTCTGCACCGCGGTGTCCAGATTTTTTTTCCTTTCTAGACCCCCCCGTCGATTAAGTTGAATGTTGTGTAATTTATTTACATTTCGTTGATTTCATTTATTATATCGTAAGGTTCGCTAAGGCTAAGGTTATGTTATTAAAACCATTCTGATTCGTTGTCCATTTTAAAGGTCGTTGAGTTTATTTGTGTTTAACTGTTTAATAATCGTAAAAAAATGTCGATAATATTTAAAGACGACGATGTTAAATCTACAAAAAGAAGTGAAATCCCACCAAAAACATTCTGTAAAAAACTAGCCAAGTCTCGATGGAGCTGCTTGTTTATCTCTAAAAAGTAATGAAATCTAGACAAAGTCGTGCCAAGTCTATGGTTCCTTACTGCGATTTCTTTATTATTATAGTTAATGTTGTGTGACTTGGCCGTTGAACAATCTTTATTAAGATAATCATACATAAGTATTATTGAAATACGCAGCTTTATTAAGCCTACAATTGCAACGGCCAAGTCACACAACATTAACAATAAATAATAAAGAAATCGCAGTAAGGAACCATAGACTTGGCACGACTTTGTCTAGATTTCATTACTTTTTAGAGATAAACAAGCAGCTCCATCGAGACTTGGCTAGTTTTTTACAGAATGTTTTTGGTGGGATACGACTGTCGCGGCAAGAATTAAAGGTGATCTATTCACACGACTAACTGCAACTACCGTACCTAATCCTGGTATTATTATGTCACGTTCACGACACCAATCGCTTCCAAAACTAAACATCATTTTGTCACAAAGAGTCAAAATCTTCCACGCCCATCAGAATTGAATTGATAATGATCGATTCCACTACCCTGACCTCTCGAATTCTCGATGTGTCACACGAATTTGCATTGAATGGACGAGACGGTCTCGATCATATTTAAGTGTATGATTCGAGTGGAATTGTAATGATAGCGTTTCGCGGTTGCTTGCGAAATTCATTCGTCATTTTTATCTTTATACGTCTAAGGCAGATGACTTTTTGTGCTTCATAAATGGTCAACTGGTTATTTTTTTATTTGTAAATAACTGCGCATATTATGATATAAAATATGATCTATATGATCATTTATCCGAATCTAAGTAGGTATCTCTCTTTTATTTTAATGGTATTCACATGTTTAAAATGTATGACAAGGATTCATTTTAATGAGGTGACATCTGGCAGAAACTTTATTGTATTTTTCTGTTATTTTATGTTTATTTATATTTTTATCAATACTAAATAGTAAAAAGGTATACATTTATTATATATAGAGAAAGGCAATTCAAAGAACACCGTCATAGAAAAATCGTTTCCAAGAGAAAAGCTTTGTAATGATAATGGCAAAACTAAGCCCAATCAAGTTAATGGAGTTGAAAGAAAAATATCCCCATTAAGCCATCCGCACCCGAGAGATCAACATTAAATTAAAAGTTGGACCTAACCAAATCAAAGCACTCAGCCAATGGGCCTGACTCGATTAAAATATAATTTACATGAACCGATTCTCGATTCTACAGCCCAATCGGAGACGGTGGCAACTTCCCACCATAGTTTTAAAGTAACTTTGAAATTAATCGTTGGGGTCACTCTGGCCCACATTCGAACGGCACTCACACATCCGAGTGGAGTATTGGGGAGGTGCAATTTATGAAAGATTGACTATTTGAGGACAAGAAAAAGTAACTAGTGACAAGTGTTCAGAACAAACATTGACTCTTAAGGCTGTAATTGAGCAAGAGACGATAAGCGGCATTGCATTTTGTAAGATAAGGTATATAAACTGACTTGGATAAGGTGGACCGACGAGTATAAAGGCGTCGGACGCAGGCCGCTACCAATCGGGCAAAATGGAAAGCATTGGGGGAGGCCTATATTCAGCAGTGGACGTCCTATGGATGATGATGATTTCTAACAGAAATTTGGCATTTATTACATTTCACTCATGGCCAAATGGTTGGCTAACAATTTATGTCAGTCAGCACATTTTTCATTAAAAACGGTCTTTCGCTCTTTTTATCTAGCCAGCTAGTGATCGAGAAGTTTTTTTTTTATGTGACTGAAGGCAAACAAACAGACGGATCACCTGATGGTAAGTGATTACCGTCGCCCATAGACGCCCATAGTCGGGTATAAATATTCATAAATGGGTTCTCAAATCCGCCCTAATCTTCCAACTTGCCGCTTCTCAGAAACAAATTTTCCCTAACCATCTCTCATCTGAACCGATTAATATGGGTTTCAAGGGGCATGCTAAGAAAGCTTCCTTAACTTTAAATTTAATATGATCAGAATTGCGGGCATGAAGTTTCATATAACTTTCAATTATGGGCATTTATTAAACTACGGAGTTAGGCCGTAAATATTTGTTAGCCGAAATGGTTGCTTTCAAACAATAAATAATATGCATGTGGTTATTGAGTTTAAATTTTACGGGAGTATTTATTATCTGTGCTTTGGTAGTATGTAATGTGTATAGTCTTATTTCATCTAATGTTTAAGAAGATTATGATGATATTGTCTAGATTGACATCTTCATCATAGTATAGACAGATTTAAAATTCTGAGGAATTTATTTAAGCATTTGACACAAAATATAGAGCTATTGTGCAGCAATCGGAACCTGGTATCATTCTTTCGCAAACTCAATTGACCATTTTTATTCATTTGAAAATAACTCAAAAACTAATTTCATAGTTTCAATGCTAAATAAACGAGGTGTTTTATAAAATTGATACCTTAACTTTATCATTAATTCATCAACTAACCACTGTAATACCTATTCGTTTAGTATTCTGTCACGCGGTTGGCATTTCTACTTAAGTGATACAACAACTAGATTTCTCCGACAGCAATCTATCAATTGTCTTCGAGTTATACGAGTAGGTAAACGTCTTTATCGAGGCATTTGCGTAAACATTCCAGGAAGCATAAATTCCATTATTGACCAATCGCTTTTGGTACGAGTAGCACACCGTCGAACCATAAAATAGATAGGAGCAGAAGACACTCTACACACAAAGTACGCTCGGACAACCAGGGAACCAGATGCAGGTTAGCGTACCATCCCTATATTGTCGACGTTCCACCAGCTCCGCACTAAGGCTGGGTTGCACCATCTTACTTTAACTTTGACAAACGTCAAAAATCTGTCAAACTCCATATAAAAACACCTGTTATCGTCATAGTTACGGTCAAAGTTAGGTGGTGCAACTCAGCCTAAGCGTTTCGATGGCTCTTTTATAGTGCGAACAGCTAGGGACTGGAATACGCTGCCTGTTGCAGCTGTCTTTCCCGAAGACTATAATCCGGGCCTTTTCAAGGCGAGAGTGAATAGGCACTTATATGTCAGATATGTACTTGGACACGATATCGCCTATATCGCACAAAGTGTCGCAAATCGATCTAAACCAGTGCGAGTACGAATACTGCCCTTTGACACACGCGTCTTTCTGCGTATACAAAATGAAGTAGCGCTGGTAGGGTAAAACGATTATGAGACATGTAGAGGCTCCTTATTAATTAAATATTTGACGATTTGTAAGTACTAAAATAATAGTACAAATAAAGAAATTTTGACTTTGACTTTGACTTTAGTACATACAGGTGATTGCCTTCTGATACTTTCTATTTAGTGGTCGAACTAATCGTGTTTACGCAGAGTGAGTCACACTTCTCGGAGATCCATGTTGTTATCTTAATTAGGCACTTGATAGTGAACGCTTTGTGTTTGCTTTGGGAAATGACGAAATATCGAAAAGTTTTGGCTTTTGAATAGTGTGTAGGTACTTAGATGATATCATAAGGGTTCGAATAATGACTACTTATTTTAGGATGACACAATTCTTGTAAGGTGTGCTAAAATATTAAGCAGGTGTAGTATTAAGTAGAGATTTGCAAGGAAATTGTAGTATATGCTCAGGTGAAAGAAATTAAATAAACTTTTCATTGAATCTCAATAATTGTGTATTGAGTGCCCGAGCAACTGCATGCAGGAGGATTTAATGAATGCTGCTGACAACGCCACTCTTGTAGCGGAGTTTTGGGCTGACACTGTGTTTGTTGTCGACACGATAAGAAGAAGATTAAACCTCAATTATTGGGTGAATATCATGTTGTAAGAATAGACGATCTTATGGAGGGATCCATCTGATGTGCTTTACAGATGAGAGGACGAGAGAAACGTTGATCGATATACCAGTCAGTAAATGTAAGTAATTATGATGAAACATTATTTATGTTAGCAGCTATAATAACAAAAAATAATCGAGAAGTCAAGATCAAAGTAAAAGTATCATGCATATCTCTCGTGAGATCTATTTATGCAAATTCATGAAATGAAACCCAATGTTGCTGTGGTTATTGAGATAGTTTATACAATGATCACACCACTACCTTTAATAACATAAGCCAATTTAGTGATATGGCGATAAGCTTAAACTTTCATGACTATGGTAACCTGAGAGCTCATAATCATCACACTTAAATAAAGCGCTATATTTTTGCAAATGCACCACCAGGTTAGGCGACTGACAAGATCTTTAGATGAAAGACAAAAAATATGGAACAAACAGTCCAAATTGTGAAATTCTTTGATATCAAGATAACCAGAATTACCAATTTTTACCTATAACACACGGGTTCAACAACTGACTGGTATCAACCATCACCCATCGGCCATGTCGTGCGTCTCAGCTCTGAATGGAATACTAATCGGGCAGTTAATGTGGCCGGTGATCCGGTTACGGACGGATAGATCGCTGGAAGGGGCAGTGCGATTGGATGGAGCGGGCAGTGACGCGATGCTCGTAGGTAGGGTGGATAGATGTGAAATAGATCATAATAAAACTTATTCTAATCACTATTTCAGTATAGTTAACTTATTCGTTTCGTTTCAGCCAAATGACGTCCACTGCTGGACAAAGGCCTCCCCCAAGGTTTTCCACAATGAACGGTCCTGCGCTGCCCGCATCCAGGCTCTTCCCGGGACCTTCACCAGATCGTCGGTCCACCTTTACCAGTCGGTCCAGTTAACTTATTAACATTGTTTTATTAGTAATATTTTATGTACACATTTCATTTCCAATTGTATAAGTTTCATTTAAATTACACTATCCAAGCAATCG
The DNA here is from genome assembly GCF_004193835.3 of Ostrinia furnacalis. NCBI lineage: Eukaryota > Metazoa > Arthropoda > Insecta > Lepidoptera > Crambidae > Ostrinia > Ostrinia furnacalis. The sequence continues at coordinate 397,236 of NW_021137854.1, read as the reverse complement.
AAATAAAATTATCTTAAACTTTTATGTAAGTACTAGGTAATTTAGGTAATTACCTAAGGAAAGGTACTTAGGTATTCTCCTTTGCATTATTTTTCAAGGTTGTGGTTTGCTTAGCTTAATCTTTTGTAGTTGAACAAGAAATACAAAACGAAGAATTTTATAAATTGTCCATTTTTAGTTGTCATCATTGCTCCATCCAGAAGCTTTTACATCTACGCATTCGTAGAAAAAGCTCAATCGAAAAGATCGAAAGTGGCCATTGTTTTTGTTTGGAGCAATAATAATCGATTATCGGGAACTGATCTCCGCAGGGGTCCGTGTTCGTACCTCGTTCATGTTTGTTGGTTTTGTAACTTCAACAATTTTATATGTTTACAGGTTTATCGCAGTTGAAAAATTTCACAATTATTCATTCGGACGCCTTTGTGGCCTAGTGGTTGACAACTTGAGAGGTGGATACCCTGGGTTCCCTTCTCGGATGGACCCACTACTTATCCTGTTACCCTAACTCCTCCTATATTCTTCTGATTAATTTCGTTGGGGGTCCAATGACAGTTTAACTTTCCCCCTGCACAAACTTGACCTTCACTGGTTGGGTTTTTATTGGTGGTCAAGCTGATCCTGGCTACACAGGAGTTGCAGCGGTGGGAACGAGAAGTGGGAATAGTCCCCCCATTCATATCCCATTACGTGGGATCGGCTTTTCCGTTCATATGCCGCCATTTGATTCTATCTTGAACTTCTTGTTTGTGGAGTCCCAATACTTTAACCTTCGGCAGGCAACACTTTTTTTGTATACGTAAAAGGCAACAGGGGTGACCAGTCACCCCACAAATATAATTTGAAATAAAATAGCTTTGTAATGAAAAATCAAACTTATTAATGATTAGATCTATTACTTTGTTTCGTTATAAAACTAAAAATGCTTTCATTTAACAGTTTATATGTTTTTAATAAATTAGTTTTTAACATAAAGCACAGTTAAAGCAAATATCTTTTCGATTTTCAGGGCATGAGGGTAGTTGACATTTTATACGAGATTTCATAACTTTTTTGTTCAGTTTTCTTTGACACAGCACTCACCTTGCCTGCTTCTATAACTTTGCTGAAGGTGCACCCTCAGGAGGTCCCTAGTTCATATTTAGAATGCCATGTGTAATTGCCCTATAATTCTCGCATCTCTCGCAAGAGTTACTATATTTCGTCGAGGTGTTTAACTCCAAGGTGATGAAACCAAGAAGACCAAACATGTCTGTTCTTACATAGTAGCACATTTTGTTTGAATTGTGCTAGTAGAACGTCATCGTCGTAACAATTTTCGCTATTGGAAATAAAGTATTCCTCCTCCGACTGAACTGAGATTATCGTCTTCAATTTTAGAAATCTTATTATCATCTGAGCAGCGTTTATCATAGGAATTGACATCAGCAAGTCCATGAAAGTATTTTTCGATTTGATCATCCGAAAACAAAGCCATTTTTACTCCAAAACCAACCATTTACTTTAGCAACACGAAAAAATAAAGTATACGTAAAAGGCAACAGGGGTGATGAGTCACCCCAGCAGTGTCAAAATATCAAAAACATGAACCTAACGCGATTTGTTGACGCATGCAACTGATAGCTCTCCCTCCAATTAGAGAATAGACCAAACGACAGAAAGACACAACAACTGCAACTAAACGTATGAAGACTTTTTTGACCTAGTGGGGTGACTGGTCACCCCTGTTGCCTTCCGAAGGTTAATGTCGTTTTGGACATTTGTCATCCAGATTCTTCCTCTTCTCCCGTCACTAAATAAATATTAAAATACCAAATATGGTTGACTCTTATGGTCTTATGTAATTACAAAAACCATTAAAGTTATTTTTCCATTGATTTATATCAGTCTTTTTCTTCATCCAAAGCGTTACCTGACAAGTTCAATTTATAACAACTCAGATACCAGTCCCAGTAATGAGAGAGCATTACGAATGTGTTTTAACAAATCCCCGCCAGGGCAACGATATTTATGGCGGCTGTATATCCAGGGAAATGTTTACTTGTCGAAAGTTGATATTTCTAATTCATGGTCCAATGTTTAGTTTTGCCCCGGGCCAGTTGGGAGGGTTACCACTAACGAAATTAGAGGTTGTTGTCAAGTCGCAGGTTAATGGTAACACTACCAAAAATAATGACACACAAAATAATACTTACACAACTAAAATATAGGTCAGTTGTAAGTTTTTACAAATTTTTCCTAAAAAGATTATTTAGCAAATATTTTGTAATTCCTATGATTGGGTTTAAAACACAAAAATCTAGTTATTTATCTCTACATTTAATCATTTTATTGTGACTTATGAGTCAACAACATCTTAGTGCGTCAGTACATAATAAATACATTTACGAGTTGATACTTGCCAGTGCTGTTTATTGTGGTAGTAAACAACAATCAGTAATCGTATTTTATTGGTAATGTTTAATGGTCAACCCTATAGAATAAATATTAAGTGTAAGTGAGAGCCGGCGCACAAAGCTTTAACAATGGAATAATGTGAAGTTTCTAACGGGGTGACTGTTTTAATATTAATTAGACGGAATCCTACACATAGTCTAACAAAATGTCCAATGTTCTTACGCCCGTATTCACAAACATTACTATAAGGCTGGGGTGACCAAACTTTTGACCTGGTGAGGTTTACATATTTTATGTTCGAAAATATTTCTTGCGGTCGACTGCAAGGTACAGTTTAGAAGAGTTAAATAAAACATTTTTCATTTTTAAGAAATTCTGTTCAGTTATTTATCTCTCGCGGGCTACCAAAATATTCTTCGCGGTCGACCGGTAGACCGCGGTCGACCTCTACTTGGCCATGACTGCTATAAGGTCTCCCAGTGCGCGTGGACGCACAGTGTGACACCAGAACCAATCACAGAGCTCCAGTCAACGCGTTCGATTTTCTGATTCACTAAAGCTAGCATCGTTTATGAATACGGACGTAGCAATTAGCCAATGTTCTTAGTCTACTTACAGGATGATGACGAACGAATATTTCAGTCTTACCGACAGACACAATTTTATTTGGTTTTCTTTTTGATTTGTTTTTCGGTTTTCGTTACGTTTTTGGTTATTTCCATCACATGTACGAGTATGTACCCCCTTTTTCCGCTGGACGACAAAACGTGAACTAAGTTGTCACCCTTTGACAATTCACATCTTACCTAACTTCCGATCTTTTAGTTTGTTTATCGCAACTTGACTCAAGGGAATCCCCCTAGGACTCTTATCTACTAAGCATCATAAAAAAAGTTTCGTTGTCAAGACTGCTAAGAAGCTTAATTATTAACAACTGTTACTACATTGATAAACATTTCTTAACCTTATAGACTTTCTTGTAATTCCAAGACGTTTAATGATAATTATTTACCTTGATTAGAAGCTATTACTCGTACAACATCTTCTTTAATAATATTTATAAGTATAAATGAAGCTAACATCAATGTTTACATTAAAAACCTAAGTGGTCAGCATCCATCTTAAAAAAGACGTTAAATCTACCAGTCCTATGCTCAATATGCTCATATTAACAGATTTTTTTAACCGGCTGGTATAAATTGAGGGTCCCACTTTAGAATTTGGTAAACATGACACAATCAAGCAAATTAATGAGCCGACTGTATCTGCTAATGATCCGGAATTATTTAAAAACAAATATGTAGATAAGAATGCTGATCAGGCGCATTGATAACATACTTCGAACTTGCTACAGGACTTTGACCTTTTCGACTATATCTAGCGATATTTTACATTATCATTTTTGGTTGAACAAACTGATGTTTAATATTGTACAAACTGTAATAGAGACTAGTATAGATGAGAGAAGGTTGATCATTAGTAAACAACAAAGTTAACAGCATTGTTGTGTTCCGGCAGTTAGAGGTAAGATAGCCAGTTCCTCCGTGGTTGAGGATTCCGGGTGAAGCTCGCTTCGACCTTCGGCCTGATCATCACTTACCATCAGGTGAGATTCAGGCTAAGAGCTTCCTCGTTGTGGATAAAAAAAAAATATAAGTTAACACCTAAATGATAAACAGCTACCTAAGCTAGAAGGAATAAAAAATCTCCCAATTAAACAGGCAAAGAAATTTGTATACCTAGAATTTAGAACTCGGCAACACTTAAGTTTTAATTAAGATTGAAAATGGCCAAGTGCTTTAAAATAACGCTTCGTCATTACAGTTTAACGAGACGGACTGACAGCCGTTATCGTTAGTCATGCCAACGTCGCAAAAGCACTTAGAGATAACTTACTACTTCGAAAATACCCAAAAACTAATGTTCCATAATGTTCAACACCTATTCACCAATGCATCCATCACAAAGCGAATGACAGCGCGCCATTAACACAGCAACCCTTGCACTAATCCATGGCTTATCTAAAAACAATAAATTTCGCTCGCAACTTTCAACCCTCAAAATATCGCGGCTATTTTCGAAGCTAGTCAACCCTCACGGTCTCAAACCCTCCCACCGCAAGCCGTCGTTAAGATACAGAAAACAAAGACAAACTTTATAGTATGTCATTGTTTAGTATTTTCCTTAATTGTTTTTCCATGTACGTTCGTAAGCAGGGTCGTTTTAATCTCCCGCCAGCTTAATCGAATCTTCATAAGTCCGGGGTATATCTGACCGATAACAGACTCAGACAATGCTAGGGTGTCTGCCAGAGATATATTGGCGTAATTATAGTGTTAGCAGCCGCCTTCGTAATTTAATGCTGATTGGGCACAATGTTGTTCATTAGTTTAAGTTAACTGAATTTTCACAGTTCGCGAGTTCATTGCGAAAGTCGCAATTTAATAGAAACGTTAAGTCTGTAATTAGATTGTTTAACGGATGACAATCAAAGAGCGCAGTTGATAGAATCAAGTTACAAGCTTGGCGCTTATTTAGAATTGTACGTCTTGCGAGGGCAACGCACGAGGGTTATTACTCACGAAGCAATAGCCCGCCATTTTTAACTTGACAGCGAACTTCGTATAACGCAGTATCGCCTGATTTATTTCAGCGTCGCCGGAGCTAATGCAATTATTGCAATTTATTATGAAATTAAATAAGGTCGGCGCGACACTCCCCCCGCTTGAAATTTATACCCCTTTGTAGAAACTATTCGCTAGTGTCTAAGAGACCGCATTGCCGGGTTGTATGGTTGATTTTTGAGTTTCGAACGCAGTGAGAAGGTTTGTTTTCGCCAGTTTCTCTGGTGGTGGACTGTTACGTCTTTTTAAGTGGATAGTTTGCTTATTTTTCTCGCGGCTTATGTTGTCTGTGGCCGCGGTGGGTAATAAATTATTTGTGCCCCCAACACCTTGTCGGAGGGACGGTCTTCGTGATAGCGTCATTTTTATGAAAGTGTAATGCGGTTTTCTTGTTGTGATTGCGTCTAGTGTCTGTGGCTCTCGACTTTGCTCTTTCTGTGTGATTTGTTTGCGGGACTTTATTCGGGTTTTTGCCGGCGTTATGTCCTATTTGGCTGAGATGAGTGTCTTGTTATTTGCCGTCTAATACATGTTTGTGATTTTGTTATCTTTGCCTATTTTCGCATGTTATTGTAAGTAGAAAAATTATGATAAAGGAAATCAACTTTGTCTGTATTTTTCTGTTATGTCGTCATCTTCTAAATTATTATGTACTTACTATTCCTTATTTTGAGTGGGTAACATTGACTAAAACACATCATGTTACATAATTTCCAAGAACTGTAAGAATATAAAAAAAAATAACAAAATAGGATTAACTTCCTCTGCTGAGTTATTGGGGAGTCTTGTAAATAACAATATTTAATTCAGTTTTGTTAAATTACTTAATTAAGTAACATTTATTTTTAAAAAATTCTTCTTATTATTGTACTCATAAAAGGTCATAATCCTATCGCATTTACCATAGTAATAGCAATGGAAGTCGCATAAAAGTTCCGTTAAAGCTTCTCATTGGCGAAATGCCCGATACCCAGATCTTTTGAGTGCAAATAACGATATAAATAAAAAGGGCTTGGCATAAACGCAACCGCAAATGTAAATACCCGCATACGGATGCTACTACTAACCTAACACAACGTTTTCTTTCATAAGAATTTAACCACTATTTATCTGACCTTTCCTTGAAAAGATGACCTTGAACAAATCACAAAGTCAAGGACAAAAATATTTATTTATCTAACATGAAAAGTTAAACGTAAATTAAGCGGGCTATTATCAAGTTGTAATACATTTTGTCAGTCGAATATAAATTACCATATTTTAGTTTAGTTAAGCCTAAAATAGTAACTCAAACCTCCAACACATTAATTTCAAAGTTGTAATGTAAACTCCACCTGTTGTTTGTTTGTTTCAATTGTTCCAATACTAGGGTTTATTTGAATGATGGTTAGTTAATGAAGTAGTGCTTGAATCACTATTGAAATATTAAAGTAATAATTGAACAATAAAGCTATTATTACAAGTAGGTAAGGTAAGTATTAGGTCACATATTTTAGTAATACAAATCACATTATTGTTTTCTTTTCGTTCTAGGCATTTTGTGAGAGCTGTAGTAAACTAAATTAAATAATTATGAGGAAACTATGTAGGTACCTACTTATGGTCTGATTAGGGATAATTCTCAAACATAACAAACCCATATTAATTACATAGCCTAAACTCTTTCAACAAATAAAATACCAAATCACGTAGGCGAGAGCAACGCATAAACGGATAGCGCCGCGCTCTTGAACCTCAAAATGCCGAAATAAAAAATAAAAACACATGAAATGTTAAGAATAGTATTTGAGTTGGAAGTCTAGTTCTTCTAGCTGTAAAAATGCCAAAACGGGACTATTCCCACCTCTCGTTCCCACCACTGCAACTCCTGTGTAGCCAGGATCTACAGCTTGACCGCCATAAAAACTCAACCAATGACGGTCAAGTTTGTTCCGGGCGAAAGTTAAACTGTCATTGGACCTGCAACGAAATTAATAAGAAGAACATAGGAGGCGTTCGAAATTAAGGTTCGACTTCCCTCCATTGCAAAGCGGATGACAAAGGATTAATAAACTGCCTGTAAAAATGCCAGTGTTAATTTGAGATGTGGTCAAACTCATTATTACCAGTAAGATTGCCGCTCCTAAGGGTGGATCGTAGGCTCGTGGCCAAGCTCATGTCAAACTGTCAATCGCCATAAACATCTGCATAGCAGCGACAGAAGCAGCAGCAGCTAAAGGACGTTTCAATCCCGCTGTAATTAACTCAGTTAAGCTGATAGTGCGTCGCACCGCACGCTAATGTTGTGTTGGTCGGCGCAGAGTGACGCGGAGTGGACGAGGCAATGCTTTCGATTATGTAAATGAGCAGGTATTGCTTCAAAATTTGTGACATCTTGTGTTTTTTGTAGTGGCAGCAACTGTTAAAGTTATGTCTTGATAGAGAAGTTTTTTTTTGTTACTATTCGAAAAAAGCAGCATTAGGAGTGAATTCGAAGAAGGGTGTCGCGCAAGGTTTATTATTAAGACCTTAGTTATTTTGTATTAATTTGTGACCTGAACTGACCTGCCTTTCTCTGTTTAACGTAGTTATATCAATTGAATTTATTGACTCGCCAGTTATCATGAAAGGCAAGTAATTTGTAATAAGCTTCTTTTGATTCACCTTCATTACGTTATTCATAAAGGCAATTTTTTTAACCCTATCGGAGAAGTTTTGCCTGAAACCGTTATTAAAACTCCTTAGCAATTAGAGTCGCCTCTCAAACTAAATTTTAATTACACAACTTAAAAAAATCGAACTTCCTAAGGCGGGAATCGAACACATTTCAAGTTTTTTATTTAAAAATTTGCTTGCAATTCACCTGACGGAGCGTGAAATATAAAGAAATTGAGATGTGGTCAAGCTCATTATTATTACCAGTAAGATTGCCGCTCCTAAGGGTGGATCGTAGGCTCGTGGCCAAGCTCATGTCGAACTGTCAATCGCCATAAACATCTGCATAGCAGCGACAGAAGCAGCAGCTAAAGGACGTTTCAATCCCGCTGTAATTAACTCAGTTAAGCTGATAGTGCGTCGCACCGCACGCTAATGTTGTGTTGGTCGGCGCAGAGTGACGCGGAGTGGACGAGGCAATGCTTTCGATTATGTAAATGAGCAGGTATTGCTTCAAAATTTGTGACATCTTGTGTTTTTTGTAGTGGCAGCAACTGTTAAACTTATGCCTTTGTAGGGAAGTTTTTTTTTGTTATTATTAGAAAAAAAAACAGCATTAGGAGTGAATTCAAAGAGGGGTGTCGTGCAAGGTTTATTATTAAGACCTTAGTTATTTTGTATTCATTTGTGTGTGACCTTCTCTGTTAAAAAGTACATCAGTTGAGTTTCTTGACTTGCACAGCTATTAAGTTTAATTTTTAATAAGTTGCTTCTTTGGATACACTTTCATTAAGATTTACTTTTTACCAATAACGGAGAAGTTCTTACCTGTATGAAATGCTCCTTCAGGTGAGCCTGGAGGAGCCTGATGATCAAGCCTAAATACCTATGACAAAATATTTGTTAAACTCAAATAAATTTTACCGCATCCACAAAATTCACAGAAGCCCTTGATGCTGCGTGGCCCAACAGCCGCCGGCGTCCAATAATTAGGAGTGAATTAAATGATGCGGCGCTCCATGCCAAAATGGCAAGCGTGTGACTGAGCTCTTCACAACTTATGTGCGTATGATCCGGATTTACACCAATGATATTGGGTCTGGATATTTCCTTTCGCAAATTCACACTTCCCGTTCGAACCCTGTTCGGTTTGGACCCAGTTAGGACAATTTAATTAAAATGAGTATTTGTCATCGCAGTATGATTATGACATTGTGGCTTTACTCGTCTGGCTGTCTTCAAGTGAAGCAAAGCTTCTGGCAACTTTTTTACTACTGGGGATATAGCCCTTTCCCAGCAAGTACTTTGGCTGTTCTTCTTCCAATAGATTGCTACTGTAAGTATATTTATTACAAAAACCTTTTAACCCTCCGTGTACGAGGTGACTAAAAGTTACGTCCCGTACCAGGTGGGGTATGACACACCCCAATATACAAAGTGATAAAATTTTCATTCAACATTTTTTTAGGTGGAATTTAATATTTAATATTGATTATTTACGTATGCTAATTAGGTTTAAGAAATGCTCTGAGCTGAAAATATGTATTATAACATTTTTATCATAAAAAAACAAAAAGACACAATTTCCGTTGTTCTTGTAATTTAGGAATCAGTTTCCTATGTATAATTTTTAATTAGTGCCTTGAATTCAACAGTTCAGGAGTGGGGCCAACAAATGGTATATTTAAACCATGTTCTACATTATAAGTGTAGGACCATACCTAGGTACCATTTAGAGAAATTACATGAACACAGTCATGTTTCAATGGGATTTCTACCAGTTAAGTTGTTGTGTTGTCGCATAATCGATCACGGATCGATTATTAATCGATATTGCCAAATAACGATTTATCGATTAACAATTCGATTTTATTGATTACCATTATTACTATCATTTGATTGTTAATTCAATTCCTTATTTTCAGTAATGTAATCGATTATTGCAATCGAATAATCGATTATGATTTATTCGGTATACATACTTACTAAATCGATAGAATCGATAGTAAGATATGATACAATACTCTAGCTCAATATGATCGATAAAAGCAATCTAATTGACCTAATACTATTTTTATTACCCTAATGTGATGTGAAATACTATGGAAACTTTGCATATTCAACGACCTCTATCTCCGTATCCCCGCGTATTTCAGGATTGTTGTCATACTATGAAATGAAGTACTAGTATTAAGCTTTAATTTAGTATACTTTTAGTTTCTGTTGGTTTAACGCCCAATATGCCCATCATCCTTTGAACTTTACTGGTTGGGTTTTCATTGGCAGTCAAGCTGTAGATCCTGGCTACACAGGAGTTGCAGCGGTGGGCACGAGAGGTGGGAATAGAATATCCCGTTACATTCAAAATCAAATTCCAGAAAGTAACTGTAGAAAAATTAGTACAAGCGTGTCACTTGAAGCAAAATCATTAAAGCAAGAGGTCTTGGTTAACAGGACGACTGACCAAAAATCAATTTCCTACGGTATTGCTTGTATTTAGATGCATTTCTACATCGAGCAATCAAAACTTAACGAGCGGTGTTACCATTTGGCAATTGCAGTATATTGCATCTCATTATCACAATGCAACTGCAATGTAAATATTAAAACATCGCTTTAATTCCATTATTGACAATGCAGCGCCACAATCACAATACAATCGTAGTCCTTATGTCCTGCGCTATTGTGTTCAAATTCCTCTCCAGCATTGGTTTTTAACTTATTTGGCTTCATTTCTGTTCTAGCATAAATAGAAGAGACTATCTAAACTAGCGAAATGTGTGTTCTTTCTGAGTAGACGTTAGTTGGGATTATACGTTTAAAAAATTGTACAAATGTACATGTAATGCCTCCTGGAGGAAAAGTACTCTTAATACTGTAGATAGAAAATGTAACTCAAAGAAAAAATTATTTTGTTTTTGAATAGAAAGTTTCTAGAATATTTGGCTCTAATTTTACAAGTAAAAAGATAAGTTAATGATATACTTCGAACAATTTTAGGAGCCAAAAAGGCTTTTACTACAAGTTTAGAAACGGATCGACTCAATCAATCATCGTTAAAGCGTCATCCAGTTTAAAGTAGTTTTTTTTTACATTTCAGACAGTTTGATTGCGATGGAGTGGCTGTTATCACACGCGATATCCTCAATTGTGTTGTCAGAACTGGACCAATGTTTAAGCGATTCACAAACAGTCAAAATAATGTTTGGTGATTAGTTTTTGTCCCACAAATTATACCGTCCAATCATGTTAAAGAGATATCCGAATCGTTCGTCCAAATGATTCGTTTGGATTGTGTTGTTTATTCAATGAAGTTATCAATTAGCGCATATTTGGTACAGGTTGATCAAATGTAGTCCGTATCTATTTTGAACAACGGAATGTTTCAAATTGTGTGAATTATAACTACTATAAATGGAAATTTAAAATGATATTGTCTAATAAAGCCTATAGTTCTGTAGTTCCCTAGTTCGTTGGTTCTTTTTAGCCATAATGAGTCATATTATTATGACGTCCACTGCTTTCCATAATGAACGGTCCTGCGCTGCCCGCATCCAGGTTTTTCCCGCGACCTTCCCTAGTGCTAATACTGAAATAAAAACCTGGAAAAGATTAAAAGATGATGTAATCCTATTAATCTTTTCTATTGAAAATTTGAGATCATACAAAAGATTTAATAATTTGCCAGATGCCATAAAACCATTAGTTTTCCTCACACAGAAAAAAACAAGTTACTTTTACCACATATTCGTATTTAAAATGTTAAATAAAAAGGTTGTTTCATCTACAAAATAAAAGCACACTCAATAGATATGTTAATCCTTCAAAATTTGTTCACAGAAAACTTATTTTCTTTCAAGCATACACATAGAAAGTTCGGATTAAAAACAGCTTTCCATTTAATTAAATGTTATTTAATGAAAGGGACCTAAGAACGGCATCTGTTTCTATTGTGTTGAGGTGGGGTTTATGTTTGATAAGAAATAAGTATATTCTAATATAATAAAAATGCAATTACTCGTATGTGTATGTGAATATGAATGCTTGCAGCTAAAGCTCCATAATTATAATATGCTAAGCTTTAAAGAATTTTTATGATATTCTTCTTTATTTCATTACGAACAAGTCTATAAGATACAATATAGAGTTTAAAGAAGAAGAAGAAATGATCTGCAACAATACAATGTAAAAAAAATCAAAAATACTAAGAAACCATTTCATTGAAACATTTCTAGAATCATTATTTTCTACGAGTATAATGGTGCCTGAAAAAGTCAGTGTGAAAAATGATATCGTTAGAATAGTGTTTTTTTAATCGGTCTATTCTACGTAAAAGTTGTGTGCAACATTGTATCGGAAACGCAGTTTACAATTTTACAACTTACTATCGGCCGCCCGCGACTTCGCACGCGTGGATCCCGTTTTACTCCGTCAGGGGTGGAGTTTCGTAAAATCCTTTCTTAGCGGATGCCTACGTTATAACATCTACCTGCATGCCAAATTTCAGCCCGATCCGTCCTGTGGTTTGAGCTGTGCATTGATAGATCATTATGTCAGTCAGTCACGTTTGAGTTATATGTCAACGTGAAATTGTAAACTCTGTCAGTTTATAATATAACGCGTTAGATTGTAAACTAACAGTGGGTTAGGTTAGGTTAGATTGTAATTTATTATAATCTGACGGAATTCACAATTTTACGGTGACATATACATTTAATTAGATTATTATGTATGTATCATTATGTACTCTATTGTATGTATTGCTTTTTTCTTGTTTCACTTAAAACAAAATGTTGCACAACATTTTAAATCTTCGTAATTACGTTGTTTAACACCTCACGATTCGACCGCGTCATTTCTCCAATTACGGAGCCATTAAAAATAAACTTAACAGTGTCAGAGTTCACCGTGCAGTCATAGTAAAAAATGATCTCAATTTTGACAGATAGAATCGCGTGGAATGCATCATGATCCAGTGATTATGCAGTTGGTTTGTCTTCTGAGGTTCTGGGTCCGACTCCCAGTGAGGATATAGTGTAAAATTGCTTTGTTTGTTGCCAGCTCTATATATATACTTCTACTTGTTTGTTCAATTTTAGACACCGTGGCTTAGGAAAGATGTGTGACATTAATGACTCATGGAGGAAACTTGTTTTGTGGATAGCAAAATTATAATAATTCCTACAGGATTTGGTAGTAGGTTCTTACTATTCCAAGAATGTTGGTACTCTGTGCTAAATTGAGAGGCTAGTATGGAGGTATTCTACTATTCCCTTTACTGTGGTTCACTGTGTTCTTTTTTTATTTGTAAACATCTGACGCCATTACAAACGCAGTGACGTGATAATTACAGGGTTACCGCTGCGTTGTGACGTGTGATCATAGTGCGGTTTACACGGCTCGACTTTTGGCACAGGACTATTCCCACCTCTCGTTCCCACCGCTGCAACTCCTGTGTAGCCAGGATCTACAGTTTGACCGTCAATAAAAACCCAACCAGTGAAGGTCAAGTTTGTCAAGTCGACTTTTGGCAGTATAAGTCCTCTCTTTTGCAATATCGAAATAATGTTCGAAAATTCTGGGTAAAATGTTTGAATGTGAGGAGGCCTTTTTCCAGCTCCAGTCATATATTTTGGTTAAAATCCGTTTACGAATGAATTCTATTACTATAGATTAAATGATATTTCTATCATAAATTAGGTATACACTATTTTTAGCTTTACTTGGAACTGAATTGCTAGGGTATCGTCTTATTTACTTCGAACTCGTTTTTTCTTCTGATTACTCGTAATTTCATTGCGAGTCCAATGACAGTATAACATTCTCCCGGGAACATCTTTTTATTAGCGACATACAAGAGGTTCCACTACAGTGTATCATATTCCAGCAGTGGACTGTATAAGGCTCTTGATGATGAGGATGAAGCAAGAGACAGTAGTAGTAAATTCAGGATACTTGTATGTGGAAAATGAAAAATTACTGAATGCTAAATACTATGGATTCCGGGTGAAGCTCGCTTCCACCTTCGGCCTGATCGTCACTTACCATCAGATGAGATACAGGCCAAGAGCTTCCTCGTTATGGATAAAAAAAACTATAAAAAATTAAAAAAAGCGCACAATCGATTTAAAATTGAAAACAAAAGGCCCTATAAACCGTCCACAACATTTCCAAACACAAATTGGCTCACGTGTTGTCTACGTGCGGAAAGTTCAATCGTAAAGTCGCCCCGTGTAAATCCGCTTAATGCGCACAATTACAGCACAATTTACACGTCTGTACTCACGGACAGTTTCGCCTAATTTGATTTGATTATCGCCCTACTGCCGTTTGTCCATTTAAATGTTGAATTGGCCGTTTTACGCCTTTTTGTTTAAGTGGTTATGTTGATGAGCGAGTCGTTTTGTTAAAAATATATTCGTGAATATGAGGCTATTGTGGTCTATGTAAAAATGGTTTTGTTATGCACATTTTTAGTGGCATATTACACAGTCAGGTCAGTGATTATTTGTGAAGCAAACGCGTACATACAAATAAAAGCTAAAAGGTTTCAGGTATCAATTTTTTACCTTATGTGTAAAAGTTTCCAGTAAAAATTTTATAAACACGAATCTCAAATATTGGTCATACCGTGCGTTCTCATGTTAAAGTCTAGAAATTAGCAAACGATATTTTATTTAAATATTAGCCAACTTATTCTCTATACTATACACCGTATAAAAGTATAAAAGCGTAATTAAGACCATTGGGCATCCGTATACAATACTAATAGAAATGATCGTCCTCTGGGATCATCATGTTGATCCACATTTAACTTTAGTATCATTGATAATAAGTTCAATTTCAATTGGCGGTGTAGTGCAATCGTCAGGAGACTGATAAAATTGGGTATTGAAAATAATTTACGGTAACTTTAATACGCGGAATATTTTTTGAATTCCGTAAAATCGACAAACAATAAACAGCTTTAAAAATGAGGTTGGACAGCTGGTTAAATTCCGCAGTTTTTGTTTAAAGCAATATCAGCTAACTCAGCTGTAAACAAAATCTGGCCATCTGCATACAATGTTTGTATTGATATAGGTTTTCTACTTAGGCTGGGTTGCACCACCTTATTTTATCTTTAACAGACGTCAAAAATCTGTCATACTCCATACAAAAACACCGGTTATTGTTAAAGTTACCGTCAAAGTCAGGTGATGCAACTCAGCCTTAATGTTTGTTATAACTTATCATCCATTTTAATACATAGTTACAAAGTTGCAGTATGTTCAAAGTTTGCTTACTACGCGTAGATGGCGCTATCTACCTATGTATAATGTGTAAGGATGATTAGATTACTTATTTATACAGTGTGAGTCACGTTAAAGTGTACAGATGAAATTAGACCTATTTTTATCGACAAAAAAGAGGTCAAACGTATTTTACAACTCTTACAACGATCAAACTTATATTCCTGAAAGAACTCCCAATGTCCCATAAATCGCCGTAAAAAACGTCCCATCGATGCAATGTCCCATTACACTCCCATAAAGCATTGCACGTCACACGATGCGTTACAACAGACAGCCGGACACTTTATCGAGTTAACATAGCAGGTAATGGAGACCGAATCATAAAAATTATATCAGCACACGCGAAATTGATTTCGCTTCGAATCGAATAATAAATTCTCCGATGGACGGACGCGAGTTTTTTGTTTGTCGAGTTTTTACGGTGTCATTGCGATGCTGATGAATGGTGGGGGACGGTTGACTAGGAGTGTATTGTTAGGTGTTTGTTTATATTGGCTTTCCACCTGTGATGATTTGGATTGAATTCAGCAAAGAATAAGATTTTTGATCAAATTGTTATAATTGCTACCTATCATAACTTAACACTGCAGTACACGCGCCCCTTTTTTTACACGAATACACGCGCGGCCTACTCTGGTAAGCCAATTTAAAATCACCGTAAATCAGTTTATAAGCAATTTATGAATAGAATTACTATGTAAATGATAAAAGTGTTTATTATAGTTATTTTATAATCAAAGTTTTTTTATATAACTATTTGGGATCAAACATTATAAACAGATTTAAAAGTTGTAAATTTTTTGGACCAAAATTGCACTTTGAGACCAATGTTAACAAAAAAAAATTAACTGAATGAATATGATTAGTTTTTTATCTGTCATAGTATTCATGACTTTCTACTGCCTGGTACACGGTGTAAATCCATTTGTTACAAGTCTTTCATAATTTTTTTGTCGAGTGATTTCGGGCTTTTGACTAGACCCGCAGTTTTGACGGCCAATTTTAGAAAAGTGCGCAGACTCTAGCGACCCAAGCTTTACTGGCTTACTGACAAATTTAGTAAACGAGGCTTTCCTGGAATGCCAGCTCTCTGGCGCAAGTTTTCAAAAAGTTATAGCGTAAAATGTTACCCTGGTCTACTATAGTAGTCCGCGCGTGTACTCTAGTGTTAAGGTACAGGTATTGGCGACATAATGATGAGATACGAATTGAACGTTAACGCCTGTACTAGTTTTTTTTCACCCGACTGCGCCAGAAGGAGGGTTATGTTTTTCGAGTGCATGTATGTAGGTATGTATATTTCTTTGGTACGGCCTACAGCCTAAACGGCTTGACCGATTTTGACGGGAGAGATGTCGTTAGATTTGTCTCAATCGTAAGAGTGACACTGGCTATATTAAAATTTAAAAAACTCAAAATGGCGGATTTTAGGCGCCATAATATCTTCCAAAAAAAAGTTTTTTTTTCAAAACCAAATATCAAAATAAAGGGCTTTTAAGTAGCTTACAAAAACGTATATTATTTAACTAAAAAGTAAATTTCTATTCTCAAGAAGACAAACTTATTTCGAATTTCATTGAAGTCTTTAATGTTATTCACCATAAACTGACTCGTCGTGCCTGTACCAATAATATTGAATGTTTCAAGAATTTCCGAAAAATCATACCTCATAAACGTAACAAAGGACGTTTTCTCATTATTAATACACTAGCTGTGCCCGCGACTTCGTCCGCGTGGAATAATGACTTTGGGTAGGCACTTTTAATAATTTAGTCTAATTATTTTACAAATAGCTTTTCCCCGCGACTTCGTCCGTGGAGAAGTCGAAAACGTTCTCATACGATTATTTTTAAATGTTTTAACGTTATTATCTAAATGTTTGAATACTTTTAAAATATAAAAATCAGGTTAAATAAACATGAAAATATTTTTTTCTTATATTTTATGAATATGCAGCTCGGCCTTTGATCCGGTGAAAGTTACTCGGTGGTATTATTTTTTTACAACGAAATCGAAAACTACACCTACCGCAGTATTGTTGGTAAACGTTTTTTATATTTTCCTACGGGTGCTAGAATCACCAAGCTTCCAGCATGCCACTGGCCGTGGGAGAAGGAGCTTTTCCTCAAGACTACTCCCACTACCTCAAGGGCCTCCGCCAAAACTCTCGCGCGAAAATGAGTTTATGTATACAGCGCAAGCAGGTGCCCGCGGCATGACTTTCATGCATTACTATGCATTGTTGGGCGAGCGCACGCAGCGGGCACCCACTCCGAGGTTAAGTGGAGGCCCCTAGAGTATGGTAGTCGTTAACATGACGTCATGATTGTAAAAAAATGCACTAATGAGTAATTAATATCAACTTTGAAGCAAATCACCACTAAAATAACTTTCTACCCCTTTTTAACATAGTTAGGGGGTGCATTTCACTAAAATATGAAAAACGTCTTCCATTAATTCTGTTATAGAATGCTTATGCAAAATTTTAAGTAGATTGGACGAAGGAATCTCGTTATTTCATACAAACTTTGCCCCTCCTTTTTACCTCCTTAGGGGTAGAATTTTGGAAAATCCTTTCTTATCAGATGCTTACGTCATACAAAGAACACACCGTCCAAGTTTCAGGTCTTTACGATCAGCGGTTTAGGCTGTGCATTGATCCATCAGTAGCGCGCGTAGTAAGTACTTGATCATTATTTTGCTGCGATGTGATTTTAAAACTGCGATATCTCCTAAGATATTTATTGAAATCGAATGGTGTAAAGGGCAAGAATAATTAAAATTAAATACTTGTGGTAAATAATTTATTTATTTGGATAAGGATTAATATAATGTTTATAAAAACACCTTCGCAAATAATGCATTATTTTAAAACAGATTTTTTTTGCATAAAAATGGTTACTATGAGCCAACGTTAAAAGATAGACATATGCTACCGCGGACTTTTTTAAAGAACTTTTAAAGGGGAACAATCCTGTCATACATGATTTTTGCGAAACTTTAACCGTTTACGCAGCGTCAGCTCTCAAAAGGAAAAAAATCACTGATTTGAAATATTCTTGATTGGTGCTCCGCTCCTATTGGTCTTAGCGTAATGATAAATAGCCTAAAGCCTTCAGGAACTAACGGGCTATCCAACACAAAAAGAATTTTTCAAATCGGTCCAGTAGTTCCTGAGATTAGCGCGTTCAACCAAACAAACAAACAAACAAACAAACTCTTCAGCTTTATAATATTAGTATAGATTCAACGCAATATTCTTCGCTGACAATCTTTCAGAAAATGAGGAAAGCTCTTGTTATACTAAAGTAATCTCAGGATTGACGCAAATAATCTATTTCGGATTCTTTTCACGATAATATAATGTCGGAATGTTTGGTTTTCCCAAAAGAAAGTAAAAGTAATTGTTGCATAAATATTATCTACGAAAAAAAAAAACAAATCCTTTTCTTCGCTTTTGTAATGTCCATTATTATCGACTAGCGACCCGCCCGAACTTCACACGGGTACTAAGTATACTAAAACCTTCCGCTTAAATCACTCTATCTATTAAAAAAAAACTGCATCAAAATCCGTTGCGTACTTTTAAAGATCCAAGCATACATAGGGACAGACAGCGAAAGCGACTTTGTTTTATACTATGTAGTGATGAAAAGCTCAAAGTTCTATATAAAACTAGCCTTCCAAAGTAACAGACGATCCCAATTTTAAACACTAGATAATTTGTTTTACATTTCTTTAAACCAGATGAGCTGAGTGACATTAAACTAGAAAATAATTGTATACCAACACTATTATTACAACATATACTAATGCGACTATTATTGTGGCTTGAGGTTTCAAACAAAAAAAGTTCTTCCATGGGAAGTTTGCCAGGTGGGCTCTGTCAAACTGCCATATGCATGCATCGTACCCCGCACTAAGGCTGGTTTTAGTGTCACGCGGACCGTCCGGTGCGGACCCACTCCGCACGGCCAATCTGTATGAACT
The DNA here is from genome assembly GCF_004193835.3 of Ostrinia furnacalis. Classification (NCBI taxonomy): domain Eukaryota; kingdom Metazoa; phylum Arthropoda; class Insecta; order Lepidoptera; family Crambidae; genus Ostrinia; species Ostrinia furnacalis. The sequence goes on along the minus strand of NW_021137854.1, from coordinate 378,296 downwards.
TCTAGGGAGCGTTTTAGAGTAATGCGGTCCATAGGAACCGCTCCGCTCTCTAGCAGTTTATACAGATCGGCTGTGCGGAGCGATCCGCACTGACAGTCCGCGTGACACTAAAACCAGCCTTAATTCTACATCCGCGGGCCACACCTAGTATCCAATAAACTGGATCAGTCTTTAATACGTGGGCCATTATCAGTCATCGAGAATTTCGGCCGATTCCCATCTCGACTGGCTCGTTGACCTTATCTGACCAAATTAAAGAGCCGTCTGAACGTACAGTATCAGATTGTATACTGCCGTTCCAAAATAGCTCCAATTCCAACTACATAAGATGGTTAGATAAGCTGGATGTGCTGTCGCCTGTACCGAGGCTGTGGCCAGTACTAAAAATACCGGAATACATAGATACCATCACACATGAACCGTGTAACCTCTCCGGTCGGAGGCCGCGTTTACACCGAAGCGTACCTACCTAATTTTTTTTTTTTTATCCACAACGAGGAAGCTCTTGGCCTGTATCTCACCTGATGGTAAGTGACGATCAGGCCGAAGGTGGAAGCGAGCTTCACCCGGAATCCTCAACTACGGAGGAACTGGCTATCTTACCTCTAACTGCCGGAACACAATAATGCTGTTAACATTGTTGTTATGGCGACAGACTTAGGTAAGATGGTGGTAGCTAGCCAGGCGGACTTAGTATAAGCCCTACCACCAACCAAACCGAACAGAAAAATCTGCCCCCACTGGGAATCGAACCCGGGACCTCTGCGTCTGAAGCAGGTGGTCTTACCACTAGACCACAGAGGCGGTTAAAATAACCACTTATTGGCGATTTCATTGAGTAAGAGTATTGTTTAAGTGGGCAAAATAGTACACGCCTTTCTTTGATTCGCCTAGCTTCATGTTTTTATGAGCTAACTATAGTTTTTCTTTTTTACTAAAATTAACAACGAATTCTGGATATTTTTATTTTTAACTCTTATAAAATTACACCAAGGGGAAATAAAATCTATATAAATAAAAATGAATAAAATTGATGTTCGTTAGTCTGATTAAAACTCGAGAACGGCTGGGCCGATTGAGCTGATTTTGTTTTTAAAATGTTTGTCGTAGTCCAGGGTAGGTCTAAACGGTGAGCAAATACGTGCGCGATATTGTTTTTCTGTGACAGACAAAATTCCAAGCGGGCGAAGCCGCGGGCGGAAAGCTAGTCTGAAAATAAAATCTGGTGAAAATCATGGGAAGCAACTGCATGCAACGCATTTTTCAATAGTCCTGCATTGGATCACTTTAGGTTGGAACGAACATCCAAATCAACCACTTACCAATCGATCAACGTGGAAAGCATTGGGGCAGGCCTATGTTCAGCAGTGGGTGTCCTATGGCTGAAATGATGATGAACATCTAAAAGTTACACTCCCATGTAACAGCCGGCCGCAGCACATGCCCATCCGAACGGTAGGTACTCAATCGATCCGTCTAATAGCATCTAATTGTTTAGTCGCTATCGCGCGCATCGCGACCGCTCGCGATCGTATCGCCGGAGATAACCCCTTTGACAGCGCTTCGTTATGCTTTTAGGGTTCCGCTGGATAACGGTTTGTGTTTGTCTAATTTAAATCTCTGTACAAACAGGTACTTAATATTATGTATTAAATAATATTGTATTTTTCATTATGTAATTTAAATAATACGCTTAAATGGGCCTCTACACTACAGGTCCACTTGCGCAAATACTGATGTTAATATAAATAAAACAGAATCGTATTTTTACTTTGCCATTTAAAACGACAATGACACTGAATAATGACATATTTTTAAATTCTAAAGTTTTCATGCAAATTAGATTGAAGTTAAAAATAATAATTTAAAATCCAGCTGTCGATTTAACATCATCCGCTCAAGTAACCTGGCGATATCCTTACTATTTTGTGTATTCAAAAAACTAGAAAATAAAGCTGGGAAAATCCAAATTAAAATTATGACTGATTGTCTTTGTACTATCTTTGATGATAAGAAAACTAATTACATTGAAACAAAAGAACTCTATCGAATAATAACTATACAGAACCCTGAAGCCCATCCTTCCCTGCCATACACTTTGAAACTTGCAACGGGAATTTTAAAGAGGACCCATAACTTAATGGCTGTAATCTTAGAAGGGTATTAGTATTTAAGGAGATTCTTAAAATCGGTACCCAAGTATCGAACATAACGGTTGTCGTATTGTGTAGGCATTCGGTAACTTGAGATATGCCTTTGATAGCAAGCAATTCTTTTTATCAACAGAATCTATGATGCGAGAGAAAACAATCAATTTTGTGTGTTTTCGTTATCCCACACGTGTCTACAACGGATCTGTCCCTACTAGTTCCTACTAATATATTAATGCGAAAGTAACTCTGTCTGCCTGTCTGTGCTTTCACGCCTAAACCACTTAACCGATTTTGATGAAATGTGGCATAGATATAGTTTCAGTCCTGGGAAAGGACATAAGATATCCACCACCACCCATGGTTCTTCCTGCCTCACTACCTACTTGCTCTGGGCTCTTTTCCCCGGGCGCTTTGCTTGACTCCCTACAAATTTCTCTGATCCATGTCCCTTCTCATAGTCAATTCTCCCCCTTCTGGGGCTTGACACCACAAATACGGTACTTCACGTCGGGCTGCTATCGTTGACAAATGTCATCACTTCTCATAATTTCGCCTGATTGTGTGCCAGGAGTGCGCGAACTCGCGCAGCGCGATCCAGTTAGGTTAGGTCCTACTACTCGTGAGGTCCTGGTGATAAACAGGGAGGACATAGGATAGTTTTTATAAGATAAGATTTTTTTAAGGAAATAAACATACTGACAGTAGCTTCACAGTTCATTTATGAAAACCTTTTATATGTCCGCAAAAATATAGAGCAATTCACNGCGGACATTGAAACTGTGTTTGTTCTGCAGAAGAGAGCAGTGCGGGCCATTTATAACCTTGGACCCCGATTTTCCTTGAAAGATTTTTTTAAGGAAATAAACATACTGACAGTAGCTTCACAGTTCATTTATGAAAACCTTTTATATGTCCGCAAAAATATAGAGCAATTCACGAAAAAGAGCGATTTGCATAACTTTAATACAAGAAACAAAAATAAACTTGCCGTTCCAAATTTCAGATTGCATAAGATTGGTAATTCATTTATGGGAAAATGTATTAAATTATTTAATAAATTACCACAAACTGTTGTAGAACTACCCATTCATAAATTCAAAGCACATATTAAAAGTACCTTAATGAAAAAGGGCTACTATAAAGTCGATGATTATTTAAAAGATAAAAATGTTTGGGATACGTTACTGCCTAGCTCGCATAAATATTTATAACTTTGTACATTTTAAAGCATGTAAACCTTTGAAAAAGAGGCTGACAATAGTGACTGAGTTTCTTGCGCTGCTTCTTCTCAGCACTGGCCCATTTATTGTCCTGAAGCAGTGGTAGGGTTAATACTGGACGTGTAAAAGTGCTTTTTTTAAGCCTATTTACAGAAATAAATGAGTTTTAATGAGTTTTAGTTTTAATAGTTTTTATCCCGGTTTTTGAAACAGGGACGCGCGCTATACGGCTTTTCTGTGACAGACAAAATATCACGCGGGCGAGGCCGCTGGAAAAATCAGTCAACAGTGATATTTACCAAGGGCATCAGTCAAAACCACTTGTGACTGATTTCTTCAGTACTATATTATTATCTATATTTTATGTAGGAAATATCCCAGTAGTTGAGGTGATAAGGTAACACTAGGTTTTGAACAGATTTGGATAAACTAAAAATCTAATTCTAGTAAGTAATTTGATAGTAACATGGTTTTGTAAATACCTAATAACTAAAATTGCGTAATCAGAAGATTACCATTTAATTAAAAATAATGTAAAGAAGTAAAAATATTGTACATTGGTTATGGAGTTTGATTGCCAATGACACAATTAACACAGATACTCCTGAAACTTTTTATACTTGTCAATTTTTATAAATTTTTAGTATGTTTCTAAATAGAGGTCAAGTATCCACAGAAAAATATTAGAAAAATTCTTGGTCAACTGGAAAAGCCGGAAAATGGGTGGTGTTTAAACACCTGGTCGGAGAATGGACTACTACCACAACTACTACTATGAGAAAAAAACATACTATGATTTTGTTAGGTTTAAGAGTTAAAAAGGAGTTGTAAGTTATACTCATTTACTAAAAAAATACCAAAATCTTATTCAGAGCTATTGTATATGGTAAGACATAAATCATAGCCTAGGATGCTTTAGTACGTGGCGCATTTTTTACACCAAATTGATTTTTTCTTGCAAATTTTACATGTCAGTTGCGTGTAGTACTCGTAAGTAAAGTTGTACACAGGGAGGGATGTAAGCTCCGTGGACCCTGGTTGTGGTGCCATTCTTCATAAATATTGTTTAGGAGTATGACTGCTTTGCCATGTATATTTTAGACATTTTGGCACAGAACTTTCACAGAAGGTACTTGAACTATATTGTATTGTTGTAATTGTGATTGCGGTAGGTACTTTCAAGGCAGAAGAACTAACTGCATTGGAGGCATCATTAGATTCATATCGTCTTACTTTTAAAAAAATCAGAGTGCGGGATGTTATCATCTTTATCTGAAGAAGACTAATAAATTGTCGTACAGTACTTCTGCCTAGGCTCTAAGTTGCGAACCTGGACCTTACACGCTATAAGTAGCAATGCAGAAGCAACGGATGAATATTCTGGTGAAGAAGACCACATTACCTGACAAAATCTTCCAGGTTATAGTTAGATAAACGGAACCAGGCTAACCTGGAAGATTTTGTAAGGTAACGTGGTCTTCTTCACCAGAATATTCATCCGTTGCTTCTGCATTAGCATTTTCTGGTGGTAAAATTGCTATGTGATTCGGTATCTGAGCATCGTCGTCAATGTTTTCTAATACGTCCACAATTTCGTGAAGTCTCAGCGGTCTTTTATATCGTGGCCTAAACTTTTAATGAATATACAGGTTAGACGTGGATTATGCAACCAGGTGTTAAAACACCGATCGTAATTTTGTCATAAAAAGTCTCAAAAATGTAAAGCTTTTCAAAAACATATTTTTATTGTTTTGTAGCAAACAGTAGATCATAAAATAATAACTAGTATAATCTGAGGTATTAATAGCAAGTTTATGAAATATCTTACCATTTATTAGACGTTTTTGCACAAAACTAAATAACAGAATTCAAAATAATAAAAAACTAACAAAATAAAGCAAATATGCGATATCGAACATACTCAATTACAGCTTGATTCGTAATGAAGAGAAAATACAAGGAACAGTAAACAAAATCTCGATATTTTTATAATTTATCTGAGGATATTCCGAACTACTTTTTAGCGGTGTTATAACACCTGGTAGGAGTAAGTGGGTTAAGGGCAAGTAAGACAAGTTACTGGTTTGTATTTATGAAAGCTTGAGAAATGGAGATTGTCCAATACCACAGTACCATTTTTTCTGTTTATTTACTTCTATTTTTTTTTTTAGAAAGATTATTAGCAATTTGTGTTGCCCAAATTACTAATAGCCCCGTTAGCCCCTCGTGGTAAGCTAAATGAGCTTGTGTTACGAGTGGGCTCACCACAATAGTCGAGCGGCGGTGGGATTCGAACCCGCGTTCCTCGGATCTCGAGTCGGTCACTCCGACCGGTGAAGGCACCGTTCGGCTATCGTGGCTATGAATTATCTAAAATAATTATATAAATCTGTAAAATAATCAAATAACAGTCAGCATTGCCCTCACAGAAAATGAAAAAACTCAATAATTTATTTTATAACCCTACTCCAAAAAAATTTATTGGAAAAAATAGTAAATCTGATCCGCTGAAAATCACACCACCAAAACAAGGCCCAAATATCAACAAAAAAATCTATCAATTCCTGAACCAGCATCAGTTTAAACCCATCAGCATCTATCCACATAGGATACTGAACATACAACGACACACGGAATTCCCTGTAGATATTATCTTATTCCCCTTAACCGCTGGTCCCTTAGGCCCAGCACGCCCACTCTCGGCCAAGAACATGCCGTCTAATTAACGCGTTTCTGACTTACCACAGTGCAGAAGGGTTCAGAAAATCTACTATAGTCTGGTCTGTGAGCACGTAGACTTTTGTTCAATGACCCCAAGCTAACCATCCTTATCGCTCGCGCGTAATTATGTTGCTATCGTGCTCGCACACTCACTGCGGGTGCCGTGTCGCACAGTCGCGACAGCAATATAATTACGCGCGAGCGATAAGGATGGGTAGCTAGGGGTCATTGGAAAAAATTCTACGTGCTCACAGACCGGGCTTTACTAGATCTAAGGTAGCAGGGAAGCGCTGGGGACGCAAGCCGCTACCAATCGATCAACATGAAAAACATTGGGGGAGGCCTATGTTTAGCATCCTATGACTGAAATGATGATGATGACTATTAGATCTTCAGCTATGGAATGGAGTTCGCTGCCTGCTGCTGTCTTTCCCGAACACTATAATGCGGGCATTTTCAATGCGAGGTTGAATGAGCACTTACAGGTCAAATATGTACCATCCTAGACTGCACGCATTACACTTAACATCGATAACATCGGGTGAGATTGCGGTCAAATACCTTCCTTGTCTTACATAAAAAAACTGTCTTTTTTACGGAGTTTTTATTAGCAATTGGCTTGCTCGAAACGCTGTCAGAGCAAAGAGACCGGGTCATGTTGAGTCTCCTTAAGGGCAATCCTTTCAAAATTGACAAAAAAAACTAAATAGTCACTCAATATGAGGCTAGACATCTTATCATCTGTATGTGGTTGAGTTACTGTCTCCATCTACACTGTGGTTACAATAACTTGAACTTGGATAGGAGAATTATAATTAACCAAAGTTTTGTTTTTATAGCTTTTGTTTTAGAGCTTTTTACGGCTCGAGTATTGTACCAAGTGGTTTTGGGAACGATAAGGTGGGTATTGGTGGTTTTCTTTGATCTTTAAGTTCTTTTTAAAAGTCTTTAATAGCGCTTACATACCTATTTTTATGCAAAACCTACACATTTTTTTTTATATTGTAGTGTAAAACTTATAACGATAGTCATCATTATTGTATAGATTCGTTGCCAAAGAAGATTGTCCCTCATATTTCACTTTAAAATCATAATAATATATTACTATTTTTTAAATTATCTTATTTTAAAAAAAACACTCGTAAACACCCTATATTTCTAATAAAAAAATATGTACCTATGTACTTCCAATTAACATCATTTAATCTCTGAAATCCGATGTTTTTAATAAACCTCTACCATTTAATCTCTTTACAACTGTGTAAACAAGTGCTACAAGCAGCTTGGGTACTTGTTACTTAACAATGGCTACTTGTATATCGAAACTAACAAATGTAGTGATTTGTGTATAGCTCGTGCGTCCTTCTGCAATTCTTTTGTTCATTGCCCATTCAATGTAAAATAGGCGACTTTTGGCCGAATGTTACTTGTTTGATAAACGTTTTACACGACTCGATTGATCCCGAAGATCATGGATGCGGTCAATGTTTTCTAATTTGGCAGCAGGTATATATATTTACAAACAAACCATACATTTATTAAATGAAGACCTTTTAATAAGTGTCACGTCTTGTGGTCTAAATTGAATAAATAAATTTTGATTTTTTGATAAATCAAATTACCTGTAAGCACCACAGGTTCCTAATTAACCTGCCATGAGGTCCTAAGCTCGATTTAAAAGTTGTCCACGTGTAAAACATTGCAGAAATGTGGATTCTTTCTAAGCTGTTATCAAAAATGCAATTACATTTTTTCCTACCATCATTACTACAACTTACACCCGTATTCACAAACTATGCTTACTTAAGTGAAGCAGCAAATCGAACGCACTGTGAGACCTCATAGTAATGTTTGTGAATACGGCCGATACTCTACTTTGAGTGTGGTGGTTTTTGGACAAACCCTGAGTTCAAATCCCGAATATGGACCGTGATTAAATAGTGACGTCTGTTGTCCATGACAAATTAATACCTCAGTATTAAAGCAATCATCATCATCGTTTCAGCCACAGGACGTCCACTGCTGAACATAGGCCTCCCCCAATGACTTTCACATCGCCCGGTAGCGGCCTGCATCCAGCAATTGAACTTACAAAAATTCAATTAAATGTTCAATCGTTAAGTGTAAAGCCCTCCGTATCGTAAACAGTAGTGGATTGTTCTCAGTTGATACTTGCTCTGTTAACTGTTGGTAATGTATAGTGGGCGCTTTATCTTAACATGTTTCAACTGGGCCGCGACTACTTAGCTAATTGTTGTGTTTATTGCTGTATTGTATGTTTCCTACTTAAATATTTTGTAATTGCGCCGCATTTTTTGGAATAACAAGTACATAGATAAGTAATGACAGAGTCTTGTACATTAATAGAAGAGTCTTAGGCTGAGTTGCACCACCTAACTTTGACCGTAACTTTGACGATAACCGGTGTTTTTTGTATGGAGTTTGACAGATTATTGACGTTTGTCAAAGTTAAAGTAAGATGGTGCAGCCTTAATGTATCTAGAAATTACCTAAGTAACTAAAGCCTGGTCCGTGAGAACGTAGAATTTTGTCCAATGACCTCAAGCTACCCATCCTTATCCCTCGCGCGTAATTATATTGCTGCCGCGACTGTGCGACGGGCGCCCGCAGTGAGTGTGCGAGCTTACGGACCAGGCTTTACATATTATGCATTTTTAGGGTTCCGTAGCCAAAATGGCAAAAACGGAACCCTTATTTGTGGATGATATCGCTAGGAGTTAGTGAAGGTCACAGAAAGCACCTGGATACGGGCAGCGCAGGAGCAGTCTTTGTGGAAATCCTTGGGAGAACCCTTTGTCCAGCAGTGAACGTCATTTGGTTGTATTCTTAGTTTTTAAAGTAATTATGATTATTATAGCTAAATAGGAATTAGGTATGGTTAGTATCCTTAGAGGCGGACTTTTTTGGACTGATTCTTCTCATTCCCATCTAGTTTATTGTCCTAAAACAGTTTTAGGGTTAAATTGCTGGTACGGCATATGCTGAGTGGAGTCCCATTGCGATGGGCATCGCTGTTGCGACAGGATAGCACTGCTCAGTTCACTTTTTATTTCCTTGTAATATGTATGTGCTATTTCTGTCTTTTTTCTGTATACGTTCTCTGTCCTTAACTAAGTGATTTTCATCGTAATAAATGTTTCTTTCTTTAAATTTGTAGTGTATAAAGTGCTTTTCATGAGCGTTAACTACAAAAATATCATTTACTTACTTTTTGTATGATCTAAGAAAACATAAAAATATTATTTTATTATCTAAAACACCGTGTAACCTTTCAATCCAAATCTAACATCGTTATAACTCGATAAAGAAAAACCAACCTGTTTTCTAAGTCCAAATTGACAGGCGTTCTAAACCACACTTATCAGATGCTTGCAACAATGAGCCGGTCCATTGTCTGCTCATAATGGCCGATTTAGTTGCGTAAATCGTTAGAAATGCTCGTGTATGGTTGTAGATCGTTTGTTATTTTGTTTGTCAACTCTTAATTTTGTTTGGCAACTGTTTTGTTTTTGTGATGGTTATCTGAATGTGTAAATACCTAATTAAGTGTTTGTTTTCTAAAACAAGTTACTTAATAAATGTTAGTTGTGTTTTTTCATATAAATGGATCTAAGCGAAAGGTCTTGGTTCTAGTCCTGTCTGAGGCAGACTTTTTTTAAGGGCAAATTGGTGCCATTAAATGAAACATACCACCAAAGAAATTAAAATACATAGTATTTTTGTTTGATGAACAATGTAGGTATTTATAATTTATTGTATAGCCATTTAAACTAAAGTCAAACCCTCACATTATGCTGTACTAACATATTAAAGCCTTAAAGCCTTTCTCGATAAATGGTCTATACAAAAATATTTTTTCAAATCGGACCAGTACTTAGTTCCTGAGATTACCGCGTAAGCAAACAAACAAACTCTTCAGTGTGATAATATTAGAGGTACCTAGTATAGATTTTGAAAATCTTATATAAATCACCGCACAACACTCTTACCTAAGTAAACTCAATTGTTACTTTTTTTTTTATTATTTATTATTCATTATTGAGCAATTACATATTTGATCCAAATAGCGTCCTAAATCCTCTTTAGGTTTGTCTAGACACTATTGTTCTCTATACAAATAAAAACAAACGTTTTAGTATAAGCATTCACAACACTTTCAGATATTATGCAAAACATTATTTTAGCGAGTGCGCACCACGATGACGAAAGACTTAAAAGACTTTTAAAACAACAGTTTTCCCCACGAGCGTATCTAGTTAGTTCTCTTCCAACTAATTGCATTGAGAACTCATTAGAGCCCCAAGAATTGCTGATTCAAAAAAATCTATTTTGTTTCTTTCACGTCCAGAACTGGGCCAACTGTGTTGGTATGTAGACCAATGAGGCATATAGAAACCGTATGAGATGCTGTGCAAAGTACCCGTAAGTTTCCAAAAAAACACCTAAACCTGAGGTGGAATTGTGTAAAGCAATCGTCATCATTTGACAGTTCATAACGTACGATAAAGTCAGTTAAACAAAGCGTTTGACAGAATAGTCGTACGTTATGAACTGTCAAATGATTACGATTGCTTTACACAATTCCACCTCTGTTCCTGTACCAGATAAACTATTTGAATTAATTATTAATTTACTTAAAATACAAATATTACAATAAGTAATCTCTTAACTAAAGATTCTTACGAGTGGCCATTAGTTTTACACGAAGATCACCAGACCAAATGACCGATAAAGATTCGCACTGAATCAAATATCAATACAATGCAATCATAAGCACGTAAACAACGAAAAAGCTCTTGGCCTGCTCAATCTGACAGAGATTGATGGAAAGTGAGATTTCAGGTTGATTTTTTTTTAAATAGTGGTAAATCTATAAAAAAATATAAGTAAGTATCTTAATATAGCGTTTAACGTTATGCGGTTCTTTTTTTACCTTGTGAGATTCTCAGTTAGAAATGGATGGGCAGACTGCGGCGTCTATGTGAAAAGTGGTATATGATGTGTGCTAAATGGTTTTAATTTGTGTGGTTCTGCGAATAGGGTGTTGTTTGCGCAAAATATTAGGCTTCGGAATACGTGCAATGGAATTTAGTTGCTGTTTTAATGAAAATGCGACAAGTTAAAGTTTGCAAATGCTCGAATTTCGTTAAAATGGACTGGGTATTTTGCATTGCTTTTATTTTGTCTTTTTACTATAATAAATATGCCACGCAATTTTGATTTTAAACCTATGTTATGAGGACTGAGAATTAAACCGAAGTCCCAAAGCTTACAGAATTCATCGACGAAAAACAAGACGTAAAGATAATCTCTGATACAACCTAAGGTAACAAAGACCATAACTATAAAACTACAAGCTGTATAATGCATTCGGAATGCAGCACATTATTCCCTCTTTACAGAGACATTACAACTAAATCTGTTAGATAAAAAGCGGCCAACAATAGTGTACCAGTAACTACTATTAATCAAAATGAAGGATCGGCTAGAACAGAAATAGGTGCATTCATTTATTCTGAATCGAACGGACGTGTGGGTTGGACGTCTAAACACTTGTAGGGCTGATACAATAATCGCTGATTACTCCTTAAGCACCGTAACAACGTTACTAATGTTAAAAGTTTTTTTTAAAGAATATTATTAGTAATTTGTGCAATACAAATTACTCCCGTTAGATCCTCGTGATATGCTAAATATGCTTGTGTTACGAGTGGGCTCACCACAATAGTCGAGCGGCGGTGGGATTCTAACCCGCGTTCTTCGGATCTCGAGTCGGCCAGTCCAGTTATATTAAAGAGCAGATTTAAAAGAGTCATCTGATGCCTACAGACTACAGCATTTTCGTGGCAAATGCACCTATTAAAATTTACTATTGAATTAGTTACTGCAGTGTAAAGCTTAACCTGTTGTCGTTTGTATACCTATTATAGGCTAGCTTTCGCAGTTACATTTGCATTGATTTTGACGCTTAAACTATTTTCATAACGACTATTTTCACGTCTCGTACTCGTTCCAACATCATTCTCTCTCCAACTATTATCTATTTCTACAGCTTTCTCCAACAATGGCTTCCGCAGAATAACAGCGTCATGTTCTGGATTCTACCACCTCAGAGCATGACACATGCTGAGTGTCCAACTGGACTATAGTATGTTTCTTCTTTCTTACTAACTACTTGTGGTATGGAATTTTACGTGTTAAACTGTTAAATTTAAGTCGATATTTAATTTTATATTGTTTTTAAGGACTGTTTAGAAGGCTAGAGAAGAATTACCTATTCTTTATTTATCTCTTAAATAAACACGAGTAAACTCAATTCCTACTTTGCCTTTTATTTAATAACTTCTGTTTGACACAAAGAGGGTATTGTGTTTTTCGCAGAACTACATAGATTCCTTGAATGAAACGGTTCTTCTTTCAATAAACGTGGAGGCTTTTAGCAGTCGAAGACTTTTCAGAAATCCTATAGCTCTGATCCTCTACTTTCAATTCGGCCTATTTATACTTGTAATTTTTAGAAAGCCTTTGTGTTTAAACAACTTGCTTTATATCTAATACCTTGTATTTATAAATTTCCTCTATTAAAGTAATTAAGCTAAGATCTGACCTATCTGGCTAATCTTCCTTGTCTGGTCGTGAAACAGATATAGCCTAGCTCGGGGGCGTTTCAAAAATGTTTTGCTCTTGTTTTTTTGCTAGTACTAAATTACTAATCTAAGTTGACGACTGGCCTAAATTTATTTTATTATTTATGTGATGGGAAAGTTTTAATTTTTTTTTTAGATTTACATAAAATGCAAATCTTACTAATTTAGTACCTATGTTATGCTAACAACTATGTATGAAAGGAAGATAGATTCACTTAATTTTTGTAAATATCTTTCTAACCTCCAATAATTAAATAGACTTTGACAACCCTGAACACAAGTAATGGTCCTTAGATTCTTTTCATTATTAACCATTGCAACGGCGTCTTTGAACCGTTTGCTTTCGCCTCCAATTAGCATCTCTAACACAGCCGAATAAGGTATCGTTTAGCGTGTTTCTGTGAGCGGTTGGAAAAATTAAACTTGTACAGAGTACGCTAGTTATTAATAATATTTCTCTTTGTTAGAACCGTTATCCTTACACATCCTTTTGTTCTTCGGTGATCGATTTGTTACGGTTATTTTGAATGTTTTTGTCTTCTTCGGCTACGTCTTTATTAGTTTCGTTCGGTTTTTAGTTAGTTTTCTTTATAATTCTCTAATGGGCAGTGAAGTTGGTATCAAATTAACATTCGTTTAGAATTTTACTTCAATTTTTACTAACTTGTCTATTTTTTATTAAAATAAAATTAAGAATTTAAGAATAAAATCAAGAAAGTCTAAACTAGATGTCGAAAATTACTATAGTGACTGAATTTGTCTGACTGTCATTTACGGTCAAATTGGTCAAAATCGGTCAAAAAGTATTATTAAGTGTCAAAGACGATTTTCAGTCAGTTTGATTTCAGTAACAGTTTATGTTTTTTTTTAAATGTTTATTTATTTATTTAATTTAAACTTTAATGTCAAAATAAATTTGTAAATAAGGCGAACATGCATTAAGCATTCTCGATTTTTACGCGTTTAGACTCTATACGCGTATTATTTTATGAACTACCTACATGAGTTGCTTGAGAAGCTTGACGTTACGACTGTGTTCTTATGTCAAACAGACTGAAATCTTAATTCTAGAAAATACTAAAGAAAATAATTTTAACACGAAAATATGAATGAAATTAAAACTCTTTAATGGTAGACAAAGCCATGATTATCAATTCCATTAGATAAAATCACTTAGTCCAAGTGTGGGCAGATGATTGAGTGACCTCTGTTTCATCCTACCTACTCATTAATCATCATTAAACTCCCAACTGCTGTTTCTGATTCATTTTGTTTCGTCCCAAGAAACCTTCCATGGCGTCCACCTTTGGGTTTTATTGGCGGTCTAGTGGAATTGTGGCTTCCTGAAATTGTTGTAGTTTGAAATAAGGAGTTACATTGTACCCTTTCTTTAAGTAGTATTTCAACTTTCAAAGACTATTCTTACAGAATTTCGACAACTCCATAAAAAATGTAAAATCTATAATTGGTATCTTTTCAACTTCAAAAAATTTATAATCGAGAAAATTTATTTGGATTATGGATTTGGATTACATGCATTAGTTACTGGTATTCTTTCTTCTATCTTCTCTTTTTCTTCTATCCTAACAATCATAAGGACGTGGCCGAATAACATTGCAATTTCGAACTCGAACTGTTTATGTAGGTATCTAGTAAGTATTTACGGATATTTTAGGTTATGTGGGGGTCAAAAGTGGCACCAAATGGTTCGTGTAATATTACACAAGGTGCTGCTCGCCAGTTCTGTTACTTGAACTTGGCTTGACATACTACTGCGTGTCTCGATCTCTCTTTCAATCAAGTTTTGTTTACATCTAAGTAAGTACTAAATTCTCAAAGTTTCTACTGGCGCGGACTATACGTAGTAAACCACCGCATAATCTGAACTCATAATATTATTTCAGCTTCGTTATTTTTTACATCTTTAACCATCTTTTTTAGCCCTTGATGTGTGCTTATTTCGGTCGTCTCTCCATCATAATAATATCTCCTTAGACGAGGTATCTAATAATAGTTGAAAAGGAACGCCCGTGTGATTATTATAATTAATTGTCAGCTTCCCAAATTTATTAATCAGATTTAATTACGGAAATAATATATCGGATATCTCTCGTTTCTAAACGATAGGCGTGACTTCGTTTAGTTAGAAAGAAGGTGGCTATTAAATAAATAAACTACCTAAATTATGAGGTGCATTCATAGTTAATTGTAAAAGGGGAGTAGTCTTAGTATTCGTTTGAAAAATCACGATATTCCTAAATAGTAAAAAAAATAAATTAAATTACTACATTATCTTAGACTGAGTTACTTACGCTGCTTCTTCTCAAAAACGCTCTCTCTTCTTCGGGATAACACTGGCCCATTTATTGTCCCTAAGCAGTGATA
This sequence comes from Ostrinia furnacalis, assembly GCF_004193835.3. NCBI lineage: Eukaryota > Metazoa > Arthropoda > Insecta > Lepidoptera > Crambidae > Ostrinia > Ostrinia furnacalis. The sequence goes on along the minus strand of NW_021137854.1, from coordinate 363,149 downwards.
GGGTTAAAGTAACACTGGGACGTGTAAACGCGCTTTTTGAAAGCCTAAGTACATACTGGCAAAAAATAAAATAAATGACTTTTAAGACAGACTTTATAACTTGACCAAAAAGATGCGATTTAAATGAAGTAAATCTTTGGAATCTTATTAGCTCAGAGCTAAGTGCAACTCTTCTCTACCTGTCAGGCACAGTGACAGCCGCCCAGTGTAGTGGTTAACGTGACAGGTTACATCATCCATAGTGCTAGTTCGAATATAACCGGGGTCAAATACCTAAGTGTTATGTATGAGTTCGAGTCAGTTACAACAACAACTAGTTACTGGCCGTCTTTCTTTTTCACCAGATGCCATACTATCTAGTACACTAATTTTAAAGATCCCTCTTCCCAGATATTCAGATTTTATTTGTTGACGTTTGTCTCCGAAACTACTAGAAAGACCAATAATAGAAAAAACCTACATTATTTGCCGGGTCAGCAGCTATCTTCTAAAATTCGACTATTTACCTGTCAACGACTGCTATGAGTTTTATTTTTGCATTCTCAACTGCAAAAAATACACAAAATAAATTCATCTCAAACAAGAGGCCCACAATCGTAATATAGCTTCATTACTAAAATTACCGGTACAAAAAACGTTCGATCGAATTAAACAATACCTGACAGTCGTGATATAGCGGGCAAAAACTACCATGACTAAAGTGGGGGAAATCTTAATTAGTAGAAGTGTGCTTGTCAGTTATTACGAGACCTTCTGCTGACGGGGTAAAAATAGATGCTCGCAAGACGTGGCCGTCTGTCACACCGACGCGAGTTTTTGAGAAGTTTTAGATGCCGTTAGATAGTAATCATTACATTAGTGAAAATAATTATAAATATAAATATTGGAGTCTTCTTCTTCTTCCTAGGCGATACACTCTTACCAGAGTGGTCGTGCTCATCATTGTAAATCACAATGAGTGATGAATGATGATCTTCTTAATACACCGCCATTCCTCGCGGACTTAATTGCTTAATTGATTGGAGTCTTAATGATAGGTAAACTTACCAACATATGACTTAAGTCACGTAGGTACGCACAGGTAAATCTATTGTGGGTGTCATTAAGTTATGGTGGTACGAGTAAACTTCTTATCCGTTGGGCCTCTTGTTAAAAGTGATATCTACTTACCTGGATACACACTTGTGTAAAAAGCAAACTTTAAAAAGAATCGCACGAAATGTTTCAAGTACCTATTTAAAGAATAGGTACTTATTTGAAAAAAATCCTATCTTACCTTTATCCTAACTTTAACTTTCACAAACGTCAAAAATCTGTCAAACTCCATATGTTACGGTTACGGTCAACGTTTGGTGGTGCAACTCAGCCTGAGATAACGGTCACAGAGGTCACCACCTTACACCTCGGTGTAAGTGCGGCCAATACCGCGGCGAACTCAAAGCCAGTTCAAAGCGCGATCGCCCGGGGTAGAGCGCCGATTACATCGTAACCGAACCTTCATACATGTGACTGGGAACGATGCCGTGCTTCACTAAGCTGGCTACTCACTATTGAGGTGAAAATTCCAAAGTGTAACTTTAACTTTTATTAAAAAAATAACATCAGGGCTTACTTTCGCGAGCTTGCCTAGAAATAAACGCGCCCTTCTTACGAAAGCTGATCAAATGAAATCAATTAAAAAATATTTATTTTTTGGCACTTAAGAAGCCTCGTGGGGCTTACCTACAAATTTAATGCTTAAGCTAGCTCGTCTTGTAGTTTGATTTGAGTTTTTACCTTATTTTTTTAGACTAAAAGTTCCATTCGATTTTAAAATAGATGGATCAGCTATTCGCGAACTCCGAACCCCCCCAAGCACTATTACTATGAACTTTCAAGGAAAACTATAATGGTTAAGATAAATTAGTTAGTTTCAGAGTAATAGTCGTTTAACTCATGTATTATAAAATTTCTTACCTAATAAAAATTCCTTAGTAGAAAATATTGAAAGTGACTTTAGATGAAGTCATTGCTTGCTTCTAAAATATATTGTGGTACCGAAGGACAACTACGGAACCCTACGCTGCGCGTGGCTCGACACGCACTTGGCCAATTTTTGTACCTTGTTTTTGTCAAGAGTAGAGACTATTTCGTACTAAAATCTTACATAGTAAGGTACTCGTATCTAGTAGTTACTATTACGGTTCTCTAGTCTGTACCCGTCTTTAGGGCCGGCTTATATTTTAGTGCACTGGTCAATTGAGGTTTATAAGTCACGATTTTGAAGAGCTTGTAGTTTTTTTACCCGTTCTTGTAAAAGGGATATATCAAGCGAGCCCTTAGCCGTGCGATTGTGGAAGAGCACTATTCGCCCACATGCAACAATGGTAAAAACACAATAATTGGATATTTATCTATACTTACTTAATACTAAAGTAACTCTGTCTGTCTGTTTTACTTTCACGCCTAAACCACTGAACCGATTTTGATGAAATTTGGCATAGAGCTAGTTTGAGTCCGGGAAAGGACATATGATAGTTTTTATCCCGGTTTTTGAAACAGGGACGCGCGCGATAAAGTTTTTCTGTGACAGACAAAATAACACGCGGGCGAAGCCGCGGGCGGAATGCTAGTGTACATACTTACTTAATATGAACATAGTATTTGACGGCTATGAATAAGTAAAAGTACATACAACTGTACTTATCAAAAATTTAAGTTATCAATCTGAATTCAAGAGCGAATTTTCGTCAAAAATATTATAGTTAAAGCTTAAATACACCTTTAAAAAAACTTCTTAACGATCGCTCAGTGCAAACCTCACTAGGATTATATGACTAAGGAACTCATAGTTCATGTTTTACGGCATAATCGCCCTTAATAAGTTGGAGAAACTAAACGAATTATACCGTGACGAGACGAGCTTTCGATACAACTTTGGGCCCGATTCTGATAACTGTTATCACGATCAGCCCAAGTCAGTGCCTTGGTAAAACCTTTCCCAATAGAGTGAGCTGAGCTCAGTGAGCTGGCTTTCAGCCTATCTTCTCCAATCGGTTACATTAAAGTCAACTACCTTCGGTAACCCTAAAGCTTCTACCAAAGACCTGCTGTCTTCTTCGTTTCAGCCAAATGACGTCCACTGCTGGACAAAGGCCTCCCCCAAGGATTTCCATAACTACCAGTCGTACGCTGCCCGCACCCAGGTACTTCCCGTGATCTTCACCAGATCGTCGGTCCACCTATTGGGGGGCCTGCCCGCACAACACCTTCCGGCCTGTGGTAGCCACTCGCCTGCTATCTATCATAACTTTTTTTTAAATAATAAATAAAACTTTTTCACGAAAATTCGTAAGTTCTGTACCAGAAACTTTAAAACTTTACATAGTTAATAGTAAATATGAAAAAACATAAGAAGTGTAATAAAGGAGAAAAAGGGGTCTTGCCATTTATTACCTTAATTTAATTTTTATTCCAATAATGAAGAAAATGTTAAACTTTCAGTTAGAATGATACTTAATTTGATAATTAATGACAATGTTTTTAACTCCCATCATTTTCATCTCAGGTTTAAAGGTCAAAATAATATGAAAAATACTATTATCGGTGCCTGTTAAATGGCCCTCTATGTTGGAGCCGATATCTCTAATCTAAGCATTAATTGACTAATAGTAATTAACTGCCAGATAGCAACCTATTTGTCGATGATTACATCGATAAAAAACGTTTGATGAACTCCAATTCAATGGTTTGAGTACTCCATTCATAATACATGAAAAAGGAATTTAAATGATATGACTATTGGAATTGTAAATAACAATTTTATCATCATTCTCGATGATATTTCAATTACTATTAATAATTAATGTAATGAAAGTGAGAAAATAAAATTCAATTTGAAAACTGCTGCTTCAGAATAAATTCATAAGCATAAATTCGTTACTTTTTACAAATAACAATTACTTATATTGATTTTTTTAACCGACTCAAAAAAGGAGGAGGTTATATGTTCGACTGTATGTATGTTTTTTTTTTTTTTCTATGTATGTTCACCGATTACTCCGTCAATTGTGGACCGATTTTCAAAATTCTTTTTTTGTTAGATAGGGTACACTTCTGAGGTGGTCCCATTGTCACCAAGTCAGGATCTGATGATGGGATCCTAGGGAAATCGAGGGCAACCCTCAAATTTTATAGGCACGTATATCGTTTTTCAAACTTTTTCTTAAGTGATTCAAGTATTTGCTCCTGGAAATCATCATCTCATATTGATGAGCTGATGATAGAAGGTAAAACTCCTTAATGCTTAGGAGTTGGATGATAATTCTTTTAATTTTATAGATAAGTATAGTTTCTAAAGTTATTCAAGTGTTTGCATCAGATAGTCATCATCTCATCATGATGAACTGGTCATGGTACGTACAATTCCTTAACGCTTAGGAGTTGGAGGATAATTCTTTAAATATTATAGGTACAAATAGACCAACAGTTGTATTCTTTCATGTTTTTAAGGTGGGCTGACGGTTTAAGGTCTTTTTAGGTTGCCGATATTGTAACCTGTATTTTGTAGGGATTATTATTTTACACTTGACATGATGAATATAGTCTCAATGTACTGCCTACCTTCTAAACTAAAAAGCAAGAAATAAGGTAATTTTTATAAAAAAAAATAAAACCGACTCCAAAAAACATACCTACACTAAAAAGTAGAAAAATAATTATTAATTAATCATCTTATTTATTAGGACGAATTAATATTTATGTATACCATGATTGATACTTTTGGAGTCGGTGCCAAGATTATGAAACGTGTGAAGTTTGCCTGCACCGACTCCAAAAGTATCAATCATGGTATACATAAATATTAATTCGTCCTAATAAATAAGATGATTAATTAATAATTATTTTTCTACTTTTTAGTGTAGGTATGTTTTTTGGAGTCGGTTTTATTTTTTTTTTTCAAGTTACTCATTAACCCGTTTGTATTATGATTAAGTCCCATGTGTGGGGCATTGCCGGTTCTTACAAAAAACTTACGCCCCACTCTCGCCTCATACAAATATGAAGCCCAACAAAGAGCATTGCATAGTTAATACAACGTTAGCAAGTCGTAAAGGTGGCCTTTTTACGATCTGGTTACGGCCTTTTCAACTGTTAGTAGGTACTTGTAAAATTTAGTCAAGTCATTAAATACCCAAAAAAGGATGTAGGTAGGTATGATTATTTGGTTGAGACTGAAATTAATAATAAACAGATTTGCAGGAGATTTTTAATGCCATAAGGATTTGAAGAAAGTTGCAATTTACTAGTGTCAAATTGGACTTTACTGACATGTAAACAATGTAACATTTGATTTGGTAATCCTACTAGTCCTACTAATAAGGTACTTGATACAAATAAGGCCTACGTTCTAATAAGGCCTATACATCAGAAAACACAGATAAATAAATCCAACCGGGAAAATACTTCAAGGACACGTACTCATATGCCCTATAACCTAATAGAGTGCAAGAGCATCCCGATCCACGATCCTGGCACCAATTGGCACGCGTTCTTCTAAGGTGGTGGGTGATTTCGTGCTCCCTTATAAAAATCCGGCGATTTCATCTTAAATTTTCGGTAAAATGACGCTGTTTTAGATTAATCTTTTCTTAGTAATCGTTTCTAAATATTTCTTACTAGCTAATAATTACCTTAATTTGTACTACTGGCTATAGATGCATTATTTGTAAGTTTTTAAAGACAACAAGAGCGAGATATCTAATAAGGCCTAGGCCTTATTTCAGCATGGTAGGCCATATTAGATACTTATGTTAACACCTGATTACGGACAAATTCAATAAACTAAATGAGTTAAAGAGTAACAAAATGTTTGTTTAATAATAATGTTACTAACAGCACAGAAAAGAAAAAGAAAACAGTGTCAAAAATCAATCAAAAAAAGAAAAAAAAATAGAAAACCAATAAAACATAAGAAAAAAAGTCGTGTGTATAATTCTAAAGGAAAGAAGAATAAAAGCTGGTATTATCATGCCTGTCTCGAAGACAAAGTAGCAGATATGCGACCATAAAGAACTGCTTTAGGTGGTATCACAAAGATTGTGTAGGAGTTCGTAAAGATGATTCAGAAGCCTTTTTATGCCCTGGTTCTAACAAAAATTGAGATCTCATTTTGTTTACAAAAATTCAAGACTAAATGATATTCCTAAACTGATTTATTTGAAAGGTTTTATGTGTAGGCCTTATTCGAACACGGTGTTTTAATAAGCCCTATACAAAAAAATAAAATTGTTAGTTTTTGATATTTTTTTTAATATTATATGTAAGGAATCATTACTTTGTTACTATGAATATTTAATTTTATCTATAATTTATGTATAATTCTTAATAAGTGGAATTTAAGTTTATCGAGAGATATACAGTATATTTCTGTTTACTTGGTATGTAAAATTTTGATAACGCAAACAAATCGACGTGTTTAATGTTATAAGACCGCATTTTGTTTAATACAACCTCAATTTTAAGGTCTAGAGGCATTTGAATCATATAGGCCTTATTCCGTGTAGGTGATTTATTAAAGCCAAAATCAGTGGTTTCGTAATTTGCTTATTTTGAATAGATTTAGTTAAAAATTGTGTTATTTTTTGTAATATTGCTAAAATTAAAGGATGGAAGAAGTTAATTAACCTTGTTTTTGTTGATTGGCGTTAATATTTATTGAAATATAAGCATTTAAAGTTAGGTAGGCCTTATTTGTATCAAGTACCTTATTATAAATGCGAAAGTTTGGATATCTGGATGTCCGGATGTTTGTTACTCTTTCACGCAAAAACTACTGAACGGATTTTGTTGAAACTTTACAGTATTATTATTTGATACCCAGATTTACATATAGGCTATTTTATGCCGATCTGTGATACTAAATTTCATGCGGGTGAAGCCGCGGGCAAAAGCTAGTGCCTCATAAAGTATTACAATGTGTTTTGCAGTATAGCGCGGAATATCGAATAATGTCACCATTATAATCGTTACAGGTATATTGAGTCTTAAGCCCTTGTAATTAGACCGTTAATTTATTCAAAAAATGTCCTAATACTCTAATAGTGTCGAACAAAACTCGTTACCTGAGTAAAAACCTATCTCTAAAATATCGGAAAAGTCTTAAAAGGATCAATGTAACAAACAACGATCCAGGTAATGTATAAAAAATTAAACTTGTGTTGTCAAAAACATCTAAAGAAGCTTCGGTTGGAATGTTCCGAACGCAATGCTCCAGTTTTGTAAAGAACAGAAATGCAAGTCGGTGCATGTTGGATAAGAACGCGGGGAGCAGGATTAGGGTGCAACTACATTATAGTGAGGCATACGCGGGGCGTATAATCAAGATACTCTTTTCAACGTTCATAATTTCGGATATTTTTTTTCTTACGTATAGTCAGATGCTAGTGTTGATCTATCACAGGTGGTCAGGAACTAGAATTGTAACAACCCTGAAATGAGTCACATGACAGAATCGGTCAGTAGGTTCTGTTACCCCATGGGGAAAATAGTTAACTGATTTGTTACTTTCACAAAAGATGAACACGACATTCAAAATATTATCTACTCAAAGATTACGCAAAACCTGTACTACAGTCATTACTAGACAATAAAACACACATAAATAGGTACGTTTTTGTAAATACAGTCATGTAAATTACAGATAGAAAACAGCCAGATTAATGCAAAAAAAAATGCAATCTTTGTTTTGTGCGTGGATATAAACAACCACAACAGTAAGTAGTTCTTTACGCAAACCATCAGACCTAGAGGCCACTATTTTTCTCAAAACATAACCCTCCTGGCGCAGATGGGTAAAAAGTATTACCAGGCCTGTTCATCTCCGCGAGTTTTCATGGAAAACAAAATATGCGCCACGGCACCTACTGGGATATTTAATCGACAGGACACTCACGAACGAGCATTGACGCAAGCACGTGTGTCTTCACCCATTTGCATTGTAAAGACAATAAATTAAGTATGATGGAAAGTAGAAAAAAAAACGGTGGTGTAATTAAAACTGTGCAGTATTTAACTGGCACTTCACGTCGTCACACATTATTTTACCGAAATCAGCCCTATGGAATCGGCGCTTTACCGATCACTGACGTATGTCAAGAAAACGGTACTCGACTCATGAGACAAGCTAAATTACACCTTATTGTTGACGACAACGAGCATATTTTTTTTTAATACCTTCGCGAAGAAAACCTTCCGTACATAGTACTTATTATTATTCCAAACCGCTAACTCCTATGCCACTGAGCGCTCACCCGAGTTGCTCGCTTGGAACTCCCAACTTAGACAAACTAGTTCCCGTACAAGAAATATACATTTTCCTACGTCGAACACAACAACGCGAAACTCCGCGTTGATTTCCACTACTTTTGTTCGTAAATACAAAACTTGGTTTCCACTGTAAACGAGCATTTCCTACTAATAACCTATACAACTTATATGTATACCTTGTCAGTTTACACAAAGTAGTAAACTTGTTACTTAACCATCAGTTAGGGCACCAAATAAAATAAGTATTTTGTTATCATATTTACCATGAAGCTTTTTGTATACATATTATATGAGCTTCAAATAAATTAAATATGTGACTGAAGAAAAAGTTACGTTGCGCTGATGTCGCGTTGCCTTCACGTCAAACTATGTCGTCTCACCTGAGATTAATAATGACTGAAGAACTACCTCACATGTTTGTATGGTTTTAAAACACTGCTAGGGTTCTTCAATTTGTCTGATTTGTCTTGAAGGTATCAGCTTCGTGGCGAGTCAATTAGTTCAGCAGATGAAAGTAAAAAAAAAAAAACAAATTAATTAAAATGACGCTTACAAACATAATCGCTAACAGAAGCACTAACCTCTTTAATAGAACACTAAGAAAGTTCTAATTACTTAAACAACTCCGAAAACACTCGAAGTTGAGCGAATATAACAAAAATAACTTAGAGCAAACAGCGTGTTAATCCCATCTCACCTTCAATTAGATTGCCTAAAGCAATTTGAAATTCACTAAACTCGTTTGCATTGAATTAAACTAAAAAGATAAGCGTTGTAGGTACTTAAAAGTGTACGAGTTACACGAAGTATTAATTTATGTGTACACTAAATGTGCCCGCGACTTCGTACGCGTGAAAATAGTTTGAAAATATTTTCCGTTTTTGCAATACTTTTCTTTACTGCTCCGCCCCTATTGGCTGGTTTATGGAATGGAATAAAATAACAACGACCAATCTTAAAATGTATGACGAGTAGATAGATGTAAAATGTAACAATACAATATGTTTGTGTTACTACCTAGTACTCGTATAATGTAGTGTAAGCTTAGGAGAATTGAACCACCTAACTATGACCGTAACTATAACGATAACCGGTGTTTTTAGTATGGAGTTTGACAGATTTTTGGCGTTTGTCAAAGTTAAAGTAATTAAGATGGTGCAACCCAGCCATTATTGTTTCGCTTGTTTGAGTACATAGCCAGTTATTACGTGGTTGCTCTTAGTTCTACGAAGGCTTTATTATTTTCAAAACCAATGACTGTTTATAACGTTTGAGTAATGATTTCACAAATGCTGGACAAGTGACAGCCATTTTACGTAGAATTGCCTTCTATCGACTACAAAGGATTTCAATTGAACCAGCAATTAGTAGAATAGCCTAATAAACTAATAATTATCCTTGATAGGAGATTTCAAGGTTTTCGGGTATATGAATTAATTAAAATATAGTTGTGCATAGTTCGTCGCTTGCCTCTCTAACTGACATAACTGACATTTTGCAAAATTTTCAGGTGATTAGACAGATCGATTCGTCTTGCAAAATTGATTAAGATGGTATAGATAGGTAACTCAGTTTCGAAAAAAATGTCAGACACGTCAGTTAGAGAGGCAAGCGACGAGTTGAGGTTTAAGTTCATTATTTAACTGTAATATCGCTCGCTTCATACCGATGTGAATATACCCCTAGAACCCCTGTAAAAAAACCATTTATAGATACGCTAACTAAACTTGACTTTTTGCTAGACTATGCTTATTATATATTATTATAGATTATGCCTTCTGAATTGAAATTTGGAACTTAGCGTGCTCATCTTCGACTCAACACTGAATTTAACTGATAAGTTCATATTTGACTATTAGTCAAGTCGGTAACGCAATTGTAACTCCTGGGGCTGCTGCGTTTGTCGTTGATCCGTCTGCTTTTTTAACTCCAGTTCCATGAAAAAATATGCAAAAAGCATGCTCAGGAGGCCCACTGCTGAACATAGGCCTCCCCCAATGACTTCCACATCGCACGGATGTTCAGCAGTAGACGTCTTGTGGCTGAAATGATGATGATGATGTTCCAGCCAAAAATCTCAATTCCGAAATCTGGCCTATAGCTATGTTAACAACTTAAATGTCCCGAAATAAAACGTAAAATAATTGTTTACGTACCTGCTTGAAAGGTTAATTTTACTTGTTAGTCGTAACGAAAGGCACTCATACTAAAATGTGTGTTTTAGCGTTGCTAGGGTGATACAGAATTACAGAGCGTTGACATTTTAAGCAAAACCTTTAGGATCCTACATTAGGATTAAAATTAGGTTCTGTTATTCCATGAAAATCTAACTACGGAGACATTGTAACAAAATTGGACTACGCATTAAGCAACTAAGAAGTATACGAGTGGATATTTACAAAGCTTCTACATATAATAAAATACATTGTGATAACAAATTAGTAGAATTTTGAGTACCTAGGTAACTAATAATTGATTGATTTTTTAGATCCAAGACATTTTAACCCTAAAAGTCTGTACAGCTTTAATTGAACTTTAAAATAACTTTCCCAATGCGAACTTCACAATTAATGGACTGTAAAAATTAAATTAATGTGTTTTTTTTTTGTTTTCAGGTAAATCACGATTGTCTACAAGAGAACTTCATTTAACTTTTTCAGTAAGTCATAATGATCATATTTTAAATATTTTCATAAGTTTTTTCTTTGAAGCGTTTGAAGCGCGACAAAACACGACAGTTGAAGTTCAATTTTTTGTCCTACTTAGGTTTTCATTGATGTGAACTTGAAGTTCAACGCCTTTTTTGCAACAAATCTCTAGAAGTAGCTCCATGTACTGTCAACTTTACCTAACTCTATAAATTGTTTTATTAAGCCTTAGGTACTTATTTGAAATTTAATTTAATGCTTATCACTTGAACCTACACATAAATTAATCTAATTTCGAGTGTTCTTAATAACACAGCTTTCCGAACAATTCGCAGTTACATTACATTTCTTCAATATAAATATTCCTTGTCAATTTATATGGCGGGACCAACATATAGCAATTTGTGACGCAATGTACCGTGAACCAAGCTATACGTCACAAAGGGTACGCCGATGGCGAATTACGCGATGCGGGGCGAAACGAAATTTGAGCTCGCTTCGGCTTGATAAACTTTTCAATTTAGTTTTGATGCAGGGTCTGTGCGGAAAAACGTCATTTGTCCCACTTCTGGGATGTTTTTGTCAAATAATTAATAGGCAATAATTAATTACACATACGGCTATGAATTTTGCAATCAGTACGATCTTTTGATTCATAAAATACATCATTTTCAACCGACTTCAAAAAAGGAGGAGGTTCTCAATTCGACCCGTATGTTTTTTTATTTTTTTTCTATGTTTGTTACGCGATAACTCCGCCAATTATGAACCGATTTGAACAAATCTTTTTTCGGCGTATAGGTAATACCTCAAGGGTGGTCCCATTTAAATTTAGTAATAAAAAAACAACCCCCAAGGGTGGAAAATTGGGGATGAACTTTTTTATACGCAATATCTCCGCCGATTATAAACCAATTTGAACGATTATTTTTTTGTTGAATAGGTATTATCAAAAGGGTGGTTTCATGCGAATTTGAAGAAAATATTTCACCCCCAAGGGTGGAAAATTGGGGATGAACTTTTTTTACGCAATATCTCCGCCGATTTTTTTTGGTCTCAGTGTACTGCCTACCTTCAGTGGTAACATCAAGGTAATAATCAGTTAACTAAAAAGCAAGAAATAAGTAAAATTTTATAAAAAAAAATAAAACCGACTCCAAAAAACCTACACTAAAACGTAGAAAAATAATTACTAATTACCTACTTATTTATTAGGACGAATTATTAATATTTATGTAGGTATACCATGATTGATAATTTTGGAGTCGGTGCAGGCAAACTTTACATGTTTCATAATCTTGGCACCGACTCCAGAAGTATCAATCATGGTATACCTACATAAATATTAAATTCGTCCTAATAAATAAGTAGGTAATTAGTAATTATTTTTCTACGTTTTAGTGTAGGTTTTTTGGAGTCGGTTTTATTTTTTTTTATCTTCCATCTGCTGGTTGTCCGAAAAAACATTTTGACCATACATACGCTAGTAGTCAATTGTATGTAACTGTTTAAGTTTCATTTTGTATTACGCCACTTTGTGATATTCTGCTGGAATTTCACTAATTTATTATATGTCTAAACCTTAGGTACTATAATTCTTAAAGTGGATACTTTGAAGCTTCAAATATTACTTACTTATTCTTACTTCTTCTTACTTTCCATTGTAATATGTGTGATTGTTTAAAATCTAATTAACATGTGAAGAAAATGGCGACTAACAGCGTACCCTTCACACACCCCTCGCGCTCGTGTTATGTCACTTATCCCTAGTAGCAAATACCGACCTATTGTCATTTACAACTAACTCATGGTAAGAATAATAATAAGTACCTAATAGCTAACTGAAATGGATAAACTTAATTTTCATATTAATTAAAAAAAAACCTCTAAAAAAATCAAATTACTAATAATCCTGTTAACCCATAGTGATTAGCTGTATACTTGTATTCGAGTGGGTTGACATCAATAGTCGAGCGGTGGGATCGAACCCACGTTCCCCGGATCACGAGTCGGCCAGTCCAACACCTTCACCGTTCGGCTATCGTCACTGTCCGTCCCGTTACACCTGCCTGATGTACAATAAACCGCTCAGAAATTATCATAGTTATCCATTATTTAAAAAAAATATTCAGCTCGGGAAGGATTTGAACCTCCGACCTCCATATTACAATGCAAATTGGATGCTCTAACCACTGAGCTACCGAGCCTTATGAGTCAGAGACAAAAGATGGCTAACCTTTCATCCTTCGATAGCATTGCTGCTAAACTAAACGAAATAGTTACAATACAGACAACGTTTTGCTAATTTAATATTCATATAGCTAAATCTTATAATTGAGTTTGTAGTATCTAAGACCTTTGTTACTATAGGTTCGGCCAAACCAACCCTGCGTGCGCGATGGCGATCCGTAGAAATCAGTAGGATACGAGTCAGTAGAAATCAGTTACTTTCTCATAGCGCTAAGGACTCAGCTTACAGACCCAGAGTTTTCAGGTTTTCAAGACAAGAAGATATCTGAAAAGTATCTAAAGGGCTACCTAAGTTTTCAACCGACTTCAAAAAAGGAGGAGGTTCTCAATTCGACCCGTATGTTTTTTTTTTTTTTTTTTCTATGTTTGTTACGCGATAACTCCGCCAATTATGAACCGATTTGAACAAATCTTTTTTCGGCGTATAGGTAATACCTCAAGGGTGGTCCCATTTAAATTTAATAATAAAAAAACAACCCCCAAGGGTGGAAAATTGGGGATGAACTTTTTTATACGCAATATCTCCGCCGATTATAAACCAAATTTGAACGATTATTTTTTTGTTGAATAGGTATTATCAAAAGGGTGGTTTCATGCGAATTTGAAGAAAATATTTCACCCCCAAGGGTGGAAAATTGGGGATGAACTTTTTTATACGCAATATCTCCGCCGATTATGAACCAATTTTTTTTGGTCTCAGTGTACCTACTGCCTACCTTCAGTGGTAACATCAAGGTAATAATTAGTTAACTAAAAAGCAAGAAATAAGTAAAATATTATAAAAAAAAATAAAACCGACTCCAAAAAACCTACACTAAAACGTAGAAAAATAATTACTAATTACCTACTTATTTATTAGGACGAATTATTAATATTTATGTAGGTATACCATGATTGATACTTTTGGAGTCGGTGCAGGCAAACTTTACATGTTTCATAATCTTGGCAAGTTGGCACCGACTCCAGAAGTATCAATCATGGTATACCTACATAAATATTAATAATTCGTCCTAATAAATAAGTAGGTAATTAGTAATTATTTTTCTACGTTTTAGTGTAGGTTTTTTGGAGTCGGTTTTATTTTTTTATTTTTGACGTTCGTTGCAAAAAGTCGAAATTGCGTTAAAAATACCAATTTCGTTTTACTTACTTCAACGCCCATTTAAAGCGTGGTATTTCGACTCAAACGAATTCGGAGACAAATGTTATTGGCACTCGCCAGTGCTTGCTTGAGACATTCAAAGTGAACTCCTCGGCAATTAGACGAGCGAACGATGTCAAATCGGCCCCTAACATAACTCTCAAGTTTAGGGTTCGCTTCCAGTGTATAGTTTCCTAGATTGGTTAAAATTATCTGTCTCAGACCTAGAGGTCCCGGGTTTGATTCCCAGTAGGAGCAGAATTTGCTGCTTGGCTTTTAGTAGGTTCTAGGTAAGTTAGTCTTTAAATAGTGCTACCACTATAATTTTTTATGAAAAATAAAACACTAAAATTTGGTAAAAATAATGGTTTCGGGTGTAAATTTTACCAAGGGTTCTTCTAGTTCTTAGGTCATGAAAGTTTAACATCGCATTTTATTGTCTTTCTATGTGAAGACCAAAGTATACAAAATGAATACGTATACCCAAAAGTTATTGGCAAGTCGAATACGGAGACAAATACTATTGGAGCTTGGTTGAGACATTTAAACAATGAGCTCGGCAATTAGACGAGCAAACGGTGTCAAACCGGCCCCCACATTAGTGCAATAAACTGACAATAACTTAATTCTGCCCCCGCGTGGGGACAAAGCCGCCGTAATGCAATTACGACGATCGATACGCAAAACGGTTGAGGAACGAATAGTCATCTGCTACTCAATTCGGATCTTTAGCGACTAAACGAAGATTCAACTATTGGTACCTATTGGTTGCTAACCAAAATATTTACCCCCTTACTAATAAAACTTACACGCTCGTTCAACAGTGTTTTAAAGTGACGTTTAGTATGAAAATGTCATTTTAAAACAGTGTTCAACAACTGTGTAACTTTTTATTAGTAAGGAAAGGGGGTTAATGTTTAATAATAAATCAAATCAAATCAAATTTCTTTATTTGCATAATTCCAGGTACATTAGTGGTCTTACATAGGTTTGGTAGGTTTCACTGAAATTTGCTCGAACTACAGTCTCTTGGTTACTGTTTTACTTAAAATTACATTTCGATAATATATATGAACGTTAATAATACGAGTTACTAACCGACAATTATATTAACTAGACGAAACTTAGGCTGGGTTGCACCATCTTACTTTAACTTTGAAAAACTGTCAAACTCCATACAAAAAACACCGGTTATCGTCATAGTTACGGTCAAAGTTAGATGGCGCAACTCAGCCTTAATGTAGGTACTCGTAACTTGAAAACTATTTGACTATAATTAGTCAATACCTAATGGTATGTTTGTATTTCGCTTGTTGATGATTGATATTTTGTCAAACTACCCTCGGATGATTATTTTTAGTGGAAACATAGAATATTATAGCTTTATTCAGTAATGATATACCTAATGACATTTGATAACACGCAATAAGTACTTCACAATTTAAACTTGATCAGATAATTCCTGAATTACATATTCAGTGACACCTTTCTTCATAGCTCACAACAGTCTATCAAAACATTCAAGATCCAATCTACCAGGTATAGAAACTACCTCATTTCGGCACTGAAAACCGGCGGCATAATAGATATTTTGTATTGTGCCGGCGACGTACGCCTGACGTGGCGTGATTGTGTCGCAGGTGAAAATTGTGAATATGCTTACGATTCCATTTTCGCTAGGTTCGAGTCTCGGCAAGTACGGTGACAGTTTGAGAGTGTATTTCGAATGGTTGCTCGTGAAAGTCGCGTTGAAGGCAATATAAACGTTTACATAGCAGATGTATAATTTAGGTTTTCGTCTACGCGGTCTTAGGAAAATCTCCACTTTATCCTAGAGTTATTAGAGCATTGCAGGTTTAAAAAGTCAAGACGTCTATGCGGATTCATCATCATCATCATCATCATCATTTCAGCAATAGGACGTCCACTACTGAACATAGGCCTCCCCCAATGATTTCTACGTTGATCGATTGGTAGCGGCCTGCGGATTAGTGGTACTTATGTAACTATACGAGTATACGTAGACCAGGTCTCGGGTTTGATTCCCAGCGGCAGCAATATCTTAGGAGTCTACAAGGCGATAGTGAATATGCACTGACAGGACAGATTTATGTATCATGTCCTAGACTGCATCTCATAGCTCACTTGACATCAAGTGCGATTGCGGTCAAATACCTGTCTTGTTCTGCTTATGAAAATTCCTTTATGCTATGATCCAAAATAGCATTTTGATAAGAAAACCAAAGTATTACAAGCTCTCGAAATTTTGTAATTTCAGACATAATTTTCATTCAAATCCAAACAGCGAATGATCATCAAAGAATGCCATTTCATATTCACATGTAAAAATGCTTTAAAACAAACCAAAAACTACTTTTAACATACATCTAAGTGTTAGTAATATTTAGAACCGACTGGAGGTGAGTAAAAGTTCCAAACTCGCGCTAAGTGCAGCTCGCAAGTTATGCAATGGCGCTCGCACTTGACAGCGTTATAAGTTAAGTACAATCGATAGTGGATACCTAAAACCGTTACCTAGTAAAATTGTGACCTAGATGAAAAGTGGTTATTACCTGTTAGGTCAAAATGTGGTCAGTTTTTAGTGATAACCGCCTGGTTTTTCACCTGTTAGTTCAAAACGTCGTCAGTTTTTAGTGATTACTGCCTGGTTTTTCACCTGTTAGTTCAAAACGTCGTCAGTTTTAGTGATTACTGCCTGGTTTGATGTAGGAAAAGTAACTTCTTAGGAATACAATGTTAGTCAAAAAATGGCTATATTCGTCTAAATCTTCTCTGTGATTAATGTATTTATGTATTTATATTTTATTAGAAGAAGCTCTCTGCAAGATCCAAAGCTTGACTGTTAATTTTGTGCAACATTTCAAGAAAGTGGTAACGTTCCAAAACAAGACATAAAGCCTATAATATGTGTCAATACAGGTACATGTTCATTGCATTATAGCTATAGCATTACAAATCTATATCAAAAAGCGAAAGGTCACTGATTGACTGACTCACTCATCACGAAATCTCAGAAACTACAAGTGCTAGGAGTCTCAAATATTGCATGGGGGTTCTTTTTAGAACATAGGTGCTCACTAAGAACGCAACGAACACCCCTAAGGTAAAACGGGAACCACGCGTACGAAGCCGCGTTAAGCTTGATGCGCCATCTGTACCTAAATTAAAACAACGATTATCCTCATTCCGACCACGAGTCCACTGAACAGAAACATTAATACTATCTCCTTTTATGTATTCATGCATTATTTAAATAACTCCGTGTATATCACGGGCAATAGTGATGTCTGTCTATATTCGGCTATCGACAATGCATTTTAAGAATCTATTGTATTAACGACAACATTAATTATTATCTAAACAACAACACTGTTTAAGCAAAAATAACATCTGGCCTTATAATAATAGGATCTAATATACAAAATTAATTTATGATGAGAAATTGCCATTAATTTGATCTCATAACTAAAAGGATAAAATTACTTGTGAAAAGTTTTTTTCTCAGGGGTTTGTTTGGTTAAAAATATTGCAATTGTTCGAGAGAACATGATTGCTTATTTTGGAGTTTCATTAAGCTAAAGTCCGATTGAGCCATGTTAAACGCCTATGACGGCTCATAAAGACATTCCCCGGTGTTACGACCCAAGTTACAGCCCACTCGATACAATAATATCGACAACAAAACTGTCGACGTCGCAACAACACTGCCGAGCATTGAAGGAATCCTAATGGACACGATAGTAACTCACACTAAGTGGTTTTAATTGAGTGTAGGGTTACATGGCATTAAAATAACGTAAACGCACTATCATTGTGGTATTTGGGATACAACGTTGTAATATGACTGTTTGTTTTGGCCTGCAGTGTATTAATGTTAAGCTTTGTAATCACGATCTAAACTTTTCCGTATGTAAACAATAGTTTAGACTGGGTTGCACCATCTTACTTTAACTGAAATAAATTTCAAAAGTCTGTCAAACTCATACAAAAAACACCGATTATGGTTAAAGTTACAGTTAAAATAAGGTGGTGCTTAGCCTAAAAGTTTTAGGGAAATTCTTAAGTAAGATCATTTTATTCGGAAAAGAAAAACAAAAAATGTCCTTTAACTTTTTTTGTTAAGTGACAGCCAGCCAGCCAAAAATGCATAATTTTATTCTAGTTGTAAAGTACTGTAAACCTTATACCTGTCACAGACAGACATTTTAATTCATGAAACAAAAAAATAATTAAAATTGTAATGCATAATAACGTTTCATTAATAATATTTTTCACCCAATAACACATTGAATTCCACTCCCATTATTCAATATCACACAATAGCACCGAACCAATTAAAATAATTATAACGAATTAATATTTTGCTATTAATTTGTAAATTCATATTTCACACCTGTCACTGTGAAACAAAAAACAACCGAACAAAATGGAGTCATCCGGTGTACTGACGAACGAACCCGTAGTTTTTGCCTATTTTCGGATCCATAAATCAAATTGGACCTGTGAAAAGAAACGTTCAAGAATTAGTCAATGGGATTGTCTGTTTTTTGTCCTTTTTAAAGGACGCTAATGCACTACTGTATCGTGCGAGAGGATAGAATCAGTTTTGGTTTTAGTTCTTCCGGATCAGAGGATTATGTTGAATATTCTAACTAGAATGGTAGTGGTATCTTAAAATAAGCATAATACCTACTTCTCCTAATATGAAAATGCGAAAGCAAATGATATGTACATATTATCACACAAACGATCGCTTTACCAAATTTCATCAAAATTGGTTCAATGGTTTTGAGTCCCGCGAAAGAACATAGCATAGTTTTTATCATGGTTTAGGAAACAGGGACGCGCGCGATAAAGACAGATTTTTTCTGACAAACATTATTTTACGCGGACGATGTGGGGTAAAAGCTACAATATGGAAAAAAGTTTCTTTATTGTTTTATGTCTACTAATACATATTTACTTTGTTGTGTGAAGTATAATCACATACCTACATGCAATACAATTATATCTAACATACAAGGAGTATTATAAGTTCAATCTATCAGCACTTCCACTTTCAGAGTCCATTCATTATATTCTCGAACCAGTGCTTGTACGCCAGCGGGCTAAGTTTGGGAATGGAGCGATAAAAAATAGTAAAAACACGCCCCGCCGAGTGACAGGCCGATAAGACGGGCAGGCGACCACCGAAATAGCGTTTTAAGAAACACATTAACTTTTTGTCCCAACTTATCCGCCACCCTTTTGTTCAAACATATTTTTATGATGGAAATTATCTGTCGACAACGATAAAAAATGTACTCGAATACCGCGGGTAGTTTGCTATCTACGAGAATTCCATTACTGCAATTTGTATGCTGCAAAACAAAACGCAAATTCGCTACGGATTAGATACGAAACATTGTAACATATTTCAATATTTTCAAATAACAAAACGAAAAATATTTAGATATTTTTAAAACTATTCACAAAATAAATGTGAAAAGGATACAAAAAGGCAACATCAAAGCTTAAATCCAATTGAAGCAGCATACTGAAGCCTTTGATGTAACTGCGCGTATGGAACAACATAATAAATAATGTATCACTCTTATTAGTAAGTGGACCGCGTAATCCGAACCATTTGAAACTAAGCGGCGAACAGGAAACAGCCGGAACAGGCGTATCGGAAACTGGAAAATAAACATCCAAACTTAACTCGCCACTTAGCTCTAACATACAATAAAAACAACAACAACAAACGCGCACTTGAAGTGTTATTCGCGTGTTTATTATTAGCTGCAGTGCATATAAACAAGGTTACAACGAAACGTCGCCCCCGGCGGTATCGATGCGTCGACGGGCGCTTTTTAAAAGCTAACCCGTCCTGCAAGAAAGGGATGGAGCGCGAGCACGTGGGAAGCGGATTCCGAACGCACGCACCCCCGCCTGCCTCACCCCCCGCCGGCGGGCTCCGCGCACTCAGTCGCGCGCCGACCGCCGTGCGGGCAACACCTCTAACCGAACCGCGGCACGACGCTCCAGCACCCGCCCTGACGTTGTGCAGTGACCGAGTGGAACGCTGTGATTTGTTTTGAGTGTGACGTCACTGAGTGCAACTTGTGAACGTTACATAATTGTGTTGAGTGCACTATGCGGTTGTTTGCAACGTTATGAATGGTCTGGACCGCTGCTTCTTCGATCAACGTAAGTTTGTGTTTTGATACGTGCTGATTGTGCGGAAATGGTAAATTCGTTCGCACTGCGGTTTGTAGCGGCTTTATTCGAGCTTAATGGTACGCGGTTGTGGTGTATCAATATTTTCAGCGGTCGCTCATGCAGCGTTCGCTGTGTTAATTATTTTCGGAATTAATGCATTCGCGATGACCGACTTTAGGACGTTTGTGACACGATAAACGTTTCACTGGGTCGTCCCAATTCACGTTGGACTTTGGTGTAAT
The DNA here is from genome assembly GCF_004193835.3 of Ostrinia furnacalis. NCBI lineage: Eukaryota > Metazoa > Arthropoda > Insecta > Lepidoptera > Crambidae > Ostrinia > Ostrinia furnacalis. The sequence continues at coordinate 342,339 of NW_021137854.1, read as the reverse complement.
TTGTGTTTTGACTTGAAAAAGTTTCTGTAAATATTTCATCGTGTAGTTGAGTCTTAAATCTTACATGCAATGCTGCACGTAAACTGTAAATAAATCTTTCGTATGTTTCTACAATCTCATAAGTGTAATACAAATAAACACGTTTAACAAATTTTAAACACCCTAAAAGTTGATTAAGCTTTAAAGAAAATGTGATGAATTTTCAAACCAAACAACAAATTGTGTGAAAACGAGGAAATCACAATGTTGACTTAGAACGAAATCGCGGCGAACACAAACCAATCCACAGTAATAATTCGAGTCAGTGAACCTGACACTCGAAGAAATACACATAATGGTTCTCTCGTTGTCTCTATCGGGAATCTGTGAGAAACAGAAACATTTGTAGACGTTCGAGATAAGTAACGCACGGTTAATGACAACGGCTTCATTTGAGATAACTTAGCTAACAAGAGCAGAGACGGGGCGGTAAAATAAATTGGTGATGATTTGTTCAATTAGGGCAGCGAAGGGCCACAAGCAATACGATTTGTTGAAGAATCATTGAAATTGATTGAGGAATGCAACTCTAGTGCCGTAAATATTCAATTGGAGTGTAATAATAACGGAGTAGTGCCGTCGAAATGTAATAATCACAAGTGTTTCGCGTCGCTTATAAGTTGCCCGAAGTAATGCGCTGCTTCCCTCTACTCGAAATTAGATTTTGTTACGCGAAATTGAAAGCAAACGATAAATTACCGGCGTGGAAGCAAAAGGACCGAAACTCCATTTGGAAATTTTCAGGAAAATACCCATTCTGGGAATAGGCAACGAAATAAATATCCTGGAATGTTTTAATATTTTCTTATTTGTTCACAATAAAAGAACAATATTCCAATAAAGATAAGTATTTCAAGAAACGTGACATCGTCATAGTAGGACACGTTTACTTTCTTTTAAATATTCATAAGCTACTGGCTTCGTTTTAATTACAAATAATTTACCGCTAGCTAATAAATAATCTTATAATTGGATTATGATTCATCAAAGCAATTAAAACATTAATGACAAGTATTTGTATGTCAATTTTCCTTATTTATTCTAACAAAATGAGGGATTCGATGAATCCTTATAAAAATATAAATATAAGGATATCTTTAAACACATCGCGAGTGAAGTCTTATCAAATAAGTATAAGAAATGTCCATGAAAGTGTCGAGAATTTCAAAACGTACGTAATCGATAGGTTCTATAAAGCAAACAAATCACGCCTTGTTGTCCCAACACCTTCGTGTTAAACACACATAAATCTCCAAATAGTGAGCAAATAATAAGAGTAAAAAAATATTTAAATAGTCCAACGCAGGCAGACCACCCGCGCGATCCAGCCCGTGCTCTCCACATCACGCACGTCCCCATTATTATCAAAGAACCTCTGTCCCACCCGTTCATATTCAGTTTTTACTAAATTTACATCTTTCCTATTCTTTTCTTCGGTTGTTTTCGTTTTGGGCACCACACGAGTATTGTTTGCTGTACCTTGACAACTCAAAAACGCTTCATCATAACCCTTTGTTATATGTATATCCTGTTTTTAATACAATTCACCTTTATCGATTACATTATCTGCTACCGGCAGGATAGGTTTTTGTCCATTGTTAAAATTGTGACGCGTCATGATATGGTGTCAAATTTGTTGTTAGTAATTTGTTAATGTGTTCCATATTCAATTACTGAACCTGATTTTTATCGGATGTTGTGAATCAATATTTTGTTGTTTTTTGTTAACATATTTAAATTCATTTGCATGATAATATCATCAGGGTTCAGGGAGAAAAAACGTTTGTGATTCATCTGCGGTTACACAGTTCCGAACTCACCAGTTGTCTGCCATTCCAAACGTCAGGGTGGCATGTTTAACTTTCTGAGTGACTGCAACAAACCTGCACTGAATCTTAACTATTTCCCCTCAAGTTTCCGGTTAATTTAACGCGAGGCAACACATGCATCCAAACGCAAAGACAACAAGAACTCCCACGTGTGTTGAAACAACAAACGTTCCCAGAAACACAATGTCACTAGACAAAAACATGTCTCCCTAATTGTCCCCATGATTACAACATACCCAAAATTCTAGCTGATAATTATATGATCTAACACAATGTCTTAAGAGTGACTATAATTACGAGTGAATTCGACACGGTCGGTGGTTCGGACGAGCCGATCAGGGATGCATTTGAGATATAAATTTTACTACAGCCAATAAAAGAGTTACGGTTAGGTAAACGATTGAAGTTAAAGGAAATAAAAGGCAATACTTTCATTCATTGTTTGATGCGTTAACGGCGGTCATAAAATGTGGACAAATTGGTTTTAAAGGACCCTCTGCCTTGAGGGTTTTTTGTGAAGTTTATTGCGATACAGGATTGGGTAAGCGCCGTCTGCCTTATTCGGTAATGGTCCGTTTCCTATTTTGGATTGATGCCCATATATTCACCGCGGGTTTCGCAATGTAAAGCTGAATGCAGTGTACGCGTCCATATTAATTTCGTCGGTGAAATTTTTGCGCAAATAATAAAATTTTGGTTTGTAACTCGATTTTGTTTTAACTGTTGCCCATTTAATCGTTACTGCTCGTCGCAAATTAGCACTAGTTTTATACATTTTAGCATTTCGTGTTTTGTAATTTACGTTAGGATTCCAATATTTCGACGTATTTTATTGTGATGCCAAATCAAATTTTATTAATCTAACTTTTGATGTTGAAATTACGTAGGATTTTGTATTTATTTACTAGGGTAAATATCTTTTTCATAGTCCACTGCCTTTTAGTTGTCAATTTGTGGTAATGAGTTAATTAAGTATGCTCACGGGCAATAATTACGATCCTAATACTGGCATTGAAGCTCGCAGGACGTGAAATTAGGTTAGGTACCAATCAGTCGGGATGCACCCTAGAGATAAATATGGCGGATGATGTAACTACGCGGAATTTAGTCAAACACACTAAAATAAAGTAAAACACATTGTTTGTGAAAAAGATTAGGGACAAAGTTGAAATCAAAATGCCAGAAACGTTCAGAACACGTGAAAGAAAATTATAATTTCTGCAAAAATCAAGTGAAATATGAAGACTATTGTAAAATATTCATACGATCGTTCAACTACTTCTGTAGGTAGGTTATTTTTATGATAATCGCCACCAATTTACACGAAATGCATACTTCGATTACATGAAAATATAAAATTTCGAACCGAAACTTTAATTACATATTTCAGCCCAAATTTGTAGGTACCAAGAAGTCAATTTATTATATTCCCTATATTTTATCTCACAAGAGTGAACTTCGCGGATTGTTCAAGTATCGAGGAAAATTTGTGGAAAATGAGCGAGCCGATATGAAAAATATTTTGCGTAAGAATTTATGAAAATGTGTACTAGCTTCTGACCATGGCTTTGTTCGTCTGGGTTTGGTAAAAGTCATCTTTTTATCAAAAGCATAAATATTAATTTTTATATTCCAAAAATTAATAATATACTACCCGTTCGCGCTAAGTTTGCCGGTTCGTGGAATGCGCGTCCCCTTCTCCAACCGCGATTAAACACAAATAATTAGTGAGTAAACGCAATTGAGTGTTTTATTTTACGCAAATACACAATTTTTATCAATATTAATAAATAAATATATTTTCAATATAGTTTGGTAAAGTTATAGCCGCTTTCCTTCCAGTGACGTCATATCGCCAGCGGCAAACTTATCGCGAACGGATAGTACTGAATCTCAAATTGTAAAACTCTTTCATAAAACTACATCAAATTGAATCTAACAAGCAACTAATGCTACGCATCTGTCAAACTAAATAAGGATTGAAACAAAACAGCTCATATTGTGTAACCAGCAACAAAATAATGACCCGTATTTTCTTATCCGGTAATATTAACCAAAAACGATGGTAACATAGTACCAGGACTACCAGGCATGTGTTCCAATGAATATATGAATAGTACATAACCCTTACTTGGTATGATTCAATTTTCCGTTACAATGGCTGACTGAATGGGTAATGCCCGCTATTATCATATTTGTGTTATACTTAAGCTTGGGCGCATGATCGATGAGGTGAATCCAAAGCCGCTTATGTTTTAATACTTGATTGGTGGTATAAATTACTATTATGGATTAACATTCCCGATTTGGAGCGAACCGGGCTGGAAAAGTGGCGCTTGAATCAATGTAACAGCCACCGGCTAAGAAATTGGTTTGATTATACTTGTTACGTATTTGTTGGTATTGGCTTTAGCGATGATAGCCAAAGGTGTCGGTCTATATTTGGAGCACTAGTTTAAAATGTATTTCTTTGATATAATTGACTTCCATTTCCCAAGAATGGGCATAGATTGAGTATTGAGTATAGATTTTACTCATAAGAACTGAGTGATTAGATTTGGTGCGCATAATTCGAACTCCAAAAGTAAAACTAAAAGAGATTTAAATTAAACCTGAACCAAAACATTTGCAAGCTTCATTCAGAGCTTTTAAAATACGCAACAACTTCCATTAAAATAGGGTAATTGCGCCGGTTTTCCGTCCAGCTCCTGTTTTCGTCCATTTGACCGACTTGCCACAAACAAATACGGATAATTAGAATACAAACCTAACTTTCCGTGCAAGTTTGGACTTGTTACAATCTATAATATCTAAGTAACAGTTCTGCCTGCATGAAAATGTAATTTGATAAGTAATAACTCCAAAAAAATCTACGGAAGTTGCTGCTGCACACAGGTGAATGGAAAACGTCGTCAAGTTAGAAAAAAAACGTGCCGGTAGGGAACTTTCATGGTATGTTTAATTACTGTTTTAGCTACTTTATGTAAATGTTTTTGGCACGTATGTCTAATTATTAGCATAATAAACACTATTTTAAGGGTTTATTAAAGCTTTTGTATAGAAATCTTAGATAATTAAGTGGACTAATACTAGTATAACAATTTTGCAAGATTTTGGTTTTCGTCCACGTGGACGGAAACCCTGACACCTAGTTAATATTTTTAATAATCATTTTACTTCAATGGACCTACAAAATTCAATGTTTTTTCTTCCAATATGATCTTTATTGCTATTACAACAAACATTTTAGTTTACGTCCACTTTTTAACAGTGATAAACCCATAAAAACCGTTAAAAATATGTGGACGAAAACAAAAAACAGCTTTAAACGTTGTTGTGTTTTCGTCCATGACGTCATGAGCAAGCACTGGGGTGGACGAAAACCAAAATTAGCTATTCCTGTAGATTAGTTTTCGTCCATTTGTCCTTCGACCTATTGAAATATTTTCCTGAATTTAGGTAAGAAACTTATTTAAATCTTTTTGATATAATTTGAAAGCTAACAAAATTACCTTTCAAATGATATACCACAATCCATAGTTACTGTATTGTAGAGTTGGTTTTAACTTAATAATTCAACTGCACCTTTTTTTTCTACACAGTGGTCGAAAACTAGCGTACACTAGGACGAAAACTGATTTTTTTGGACGAAAACTAGTGAAATCGCCTCTTTTGCATAAAATATTTTTTATAAAAAAACCCGTGGTATTTACTTATTGTCATATAATATTAACGTAAAGTAGACTATGCAAGGACTAAAACGACATATGATACATATGAGTAAGGGTATTTTAAAATATTTATTTCGCATCACAAAGTTGGCAACTCCGATAATTGGACGAAAACTAACGCACTTACCCTACTTAAATTTATTCGAAAATCTGTCAATCGTTGTTTAGTTTATAAAAACTCGTCCATTACAATCGTATGTTCCCAAACGTATGCGTTTAAAAATTCAATCTACCAAAAAAACAGTTTGAAAAACCGATAAAGTAGCTGTAAACGGTTTTTTTAGACTCAAAATAACATCTTCAGTTTGGATCCAATCGGTCCCTTTGTCGATTATTCTCGGATATAAGAATGGAATTGGGTTGGGCGAACAAAAAAAGTGAGGCTATAAAATGAATGGGCCCTCCATTCGACACGCGTGCGCGAGCGTCGAAATTCGTTCGGTGTAAACGACATTTGATACTGCTAGCGCCATCTCTTGGCGCGCAGCGGAACAAATGTGTGCTTTCAACTGAGAAATTAAGTTCGTTTCAATTGTTTTGTGAATCAATGTCATCATTACGCTTTTGTTTATTCAATAGTCATTGTCAAATTGTTTTATAATTTGGCGTTTTGTGGTTCAGAGATTAAATTAAATGTCTCGTATGCCTAAGGAAGGATGTGTAGGAACCAATTTATGTATGAGTTAAGAATGCAGGTGCATGCATTCTTAACTCACACCTTATAAGCAATGTGTTTTTAATTGCCAATGTTTTCTAAGCGCAAAAACGTACGAGACTCTTTGAGTGATTTATTTGTAAGAATTTTTCTTCTCCTATTTGAATTCTAGAGCACATTTCAAACCAAGCTTTAAGGATTATAGCTACTGCCTACTCATCATTAAAAAAATATTTCTGAGATTTCCATGTAAATAATTTGCATGCAAACCAAACATTCAATCGCCCATCGTTTTAAAAAGCCTATCCATCTCAAGAACTAACAAGGGTTTCTCCGATAGATCTGCGGTCCGCCCGCTGACTGATAGGAACCTATTTGCGTGCCTCCCTGGATAGATTTAGAGTGTCTACGGATTTTCTTGTCGCATTCATTTTGGGGTTAAGCCGTCGTGTGTTTTGTCTCGTTTCGGCGATCGGTTTTGGAATGGAAATAAACTCCGCGTTCTGATTGTTTTCGTTATTTATTATACAGTCGATAGCACATCTTAGACTATGAGTATTTTTTTGTTGCAAAATCGGCTCGTTCGAAACTGAATGAGGTACCTATCACAATTCACGACAGCAGATCAAGGTCGGCTGTACCTAAGTATGATTATAATACCTAATTATATTTATCTACTTAGAGTATAATAAGCTCAAAAAGTTGGAAATAGTTTTCATGCGCTGATAAACCAACCAAGAAAGTTAATCCCTTTTCTGCCGAATACTTAAAATAGAATTACAAAATATAAAATGTCTCTCGACATATGACTTGTCTACTATGTCTGAACCTTACAAAAATTATGTCTGTAAGTAGGATATTCAATCAAACTGTATTCCACCCTTGTACTAGTGTGATTTAATGTCAATAGATGGCGTTGTACCTTTGCATTTCTTTTTAGTTTCACACCAAGCATCAGCAGTTTTATTAGCATTACTTATTTTGTTCCTTCATACTTTTCATTGCAACCATATTTATTTATTTATTAAGACATACACAACAGGTAATATCTGTAAACACCTATGTTCCACAATACGTAAGCACGTAAACATTGTGTTACAGAGGTAAAATTAAAAAAGTAAGCTTCGCCTATGGAGACCCATAGAGATATCCCAATAATACTAACTTATATTTCTATTATATCCAGATTATACACAGATATCAGTGTCTTGTCGCCAGCAAATATTTCCCATTTTTATTTCGGGAACAGGAATCCGCTTGTTTACTCTGCTTTGATAAACATAGGAAAATTGCTTCTTTTCATATTACCTCGCAATGTCAACATGGGGAGTCATCACTAATTCCCGTAGTAATAAGATTTCGTATGAAAATGTTGTGTAATGTGATCAAATTTTTAATATCAACTTATTTAGTGCTTCCTACTAATATTATAAATGCGATAGTTTGTATGGATGTCTGGATGTTTGTTACTCTTTGAAGCAAAAACTACTGAACGGATTTTGATTAAACTTTACAGTATTATTGTTTATATCCCAGAATAACATATAGGATATAATTTATGACGATCTGTTACAAACTAAATTTCACGCGGGTGAAGCCGCGGGCAAAAGCTAGTAATAATTATAAATAAATATCTTTGGACAAGTGCACACAGCGCCATCTAGCTATAAATTAAGCAATTAATATGCTTGTGATATGGGTGCTAGATTAACGGTTATACCTACTGCTTAGATATTTTTTTTAATAATAATGTAGGTTTAAAAGTCATAAAAGTAATTTATTTGCTGCAAATGGGCTTTTTAAGGCACTTTTACAACACATACTGACAAAGTTAAGTGTTTGTTTAATTCTAATGATATATACTTACCGAGTTTAGTGTGTTTAGGACCACCACACCAGTCTGAGGCTCAGTTGCACCATCTTGCTTTAACTTTAACAAACGTCAAAATTCAGTCAAACTCCATTCAAAAAGCATCAGTTATTGTTTTATACGGTTAAAGTAAGCTGGTACATCTCTGCCTAAGTTTCGCTTCTTTGTCTTATAATAGGTATGTTTTACTATAATTAGAACTAGTTTTTATGGAGTAAATCAAGATTATCGTTTCACCATCAAAAGCTGACTAAATCCCATAAGTTTGGATTTAACCCCGTCTGTTTGCTACTATCTATACATCGATGGCAAAGGCCGACAAACCGTCGAGGATGGCCCTATGTCGATCAACTGTCTAATCAATGGACAGGAGCTTCCCGTTTGACACATCCCAAGTAATTTACTTGAGTCCTGGACGCACAATGTTGCCGCAAGTTAAAAAACCTTGAATCGTTTTGACTTTGGTGCCTATTGATGAATTATTGGTATTCATCAGTAAAAATAAAACTAATTTGAAAATGGAATTTTTGTTAAATAAGAGTCACATGTTTTTTTAACAGGCCAGTAATAAAAAAAATCTAACTTAAATATTGAATTTTTCGATAAAAAAGGTGAAGAGTTCGTATTTTTTCGAAACTGGCCAGTAATAAATTGGAAAAGAAAAATTTTATTTTAAATATTAAATTCATTTGAAGAAATGAAAATATTCAACCGTCTATTTAAGAAACAATTGACGTGCAAAAACATTAAACTAGAAATAGTAACGTTTCACAACCATGCATCGCTTTGTGCGCCATCTGGCGTCATGTTGATCGTTAGTGTTTTACTTTATGTTGTTTAGTGCATAATACGGCTTTATCTTTGGACTTACTGCTACTTACATCATTTAACTTAACGTCTATAAGCGTTATATATATATATAATAGGCACATTATGTTGAAATAAGTAATATTTACCTTTTTCATTGGACTCGAAATTCCGTTGAGCTTTTTTAATGAAAAAAATCAGCTACTCATTGTTATGATATTATTATTATTGTTTGATCAATAAAACTGATTAGCTAAAGTCAATAATAAACACGTAATTTAGAACTTAACGCGGAACTGCGAGAAACCTTTTCAAACAACCGCTAATAATTCCGATGCAAATGTAACATTACATAGATTTTATCGCAGTCCGCATCAAACTATTTCGATGCCATTTGGCAGTCGTTAATTTCCGATTTCCATTATTCAGCCGATTTATTGGAGCAACGTTTAGTCGGATATTAGTTGTTAAGTTTCTAAATTTATACGCTGTGTAAATATTTTAGTGATTACAGGGATGTTGCATTGCGTCACAATAACATAACGTTTAAGATTTAAGTAATTTGACTCAACATTGTTCATCATCATCATCATTTCAGCCATAGGACTTCCACTATGACCGGTTGGCAGCGGCCTGCATTCTTCTTACACATTATTCTTATCACTACATAACTTTATTGTAATCTTGATTTAATGTGCCCAGTATTATTAAGAACATCAACCTCACTGTCCAAAAATAAATATGTTCCCGTGTTTTGGAGAGCACGTTAAGCCACATCAGACGCCTATGGCGGCATAAGAAAAATTCGTTATGCAAAATATTCCACGCCAGCCCCTAGAAGTTGGAAAGGCTCACTGCTACTTTACATATAATGTGACATCATTATTTTAAACTTTAAATCTAATTTTAACTTCCACTCTTAACACCAAACTTCCTATTGTAAACTTTGACAAAAGTAGACCAGAGCTTTATTATGCTTGGCACTGATAAGACCAGCTACCGAAGACCCCTCGCACATTACACGATGTTCATAATCGTTACCGAAAATGTGACAGCAGAGAGCTCTAAGTCACTGGTCGCAGGGCATGTAGGCTAGGGCGTAATCTCACTGTGACACTGCAGATTAGCGAAACCCTGATGTCAATCACTGTCGCTACCCTAACGTAAAGACGAGTTCACACGATCGGAAATTTGAATTCAGACAAATACCGGCCGCTGCGTGCAATCGCGTAAATATTTGATGGGAATCAAATAACAGAACGGTTTAGACTTTAGATGCATTTTTTAACACAATGTATTTTTCCGGGTATAAGTTTTCAAACGAATCGTTTTGTTTTAACGGAACAAGGATTTTGTTTTTGTTTACGTTGTTTTAAAGTACCTTTGAGTCTAGCGATTTTGATTGATGCCTACTATTTTTTGTAAGACTACTTACGTCAGTTTTGTAATAAATGTACCTAATCTGAGTTCCTATCTACTTCTTACCTACTTCTGGTAAAGAAATCCTAAAATGGTTTAAAATGCAAGGTGCCACACAAAGTAGATTTATGTCGCCCAAAAAATACTTCGTGTACCACGTAAATTCATAAGACCTAACCTAAACCTTGTAAATGTGTAATAATTTTATTTTTTGCAAGGCTACCGAACATTTATGTAGGAATCAACATAAAATTACCTGAATATTAAGCAAGATAATAGCCGTAACCATATGTATTTTACTTTAAAAAAATTAAATTGCACATCATCATCTTGGCTGCTGTACATCAATTCAAACTTTATACCCATCCGAATAAGCATTAAACGTTCCAATTTCACACAATTTTTACGCACAATTACCGCTATTAAAAGTAAATCTCGTCGCGATCGTATCAAAGAGAATTTAATGATAAAACTTAATGAGTTCACTGAACTAATTTGTGTTCATCGAATCAACACTTAAGGAACATGCAATGTTCACAAAAATTTTATCGACGCCTTTTTTGTGCAAGTGAAAATTTACACAAATTGCTCAAGCGCCCTAAAATTGCTCTCTCGATTTTTATAGCGTATGATAAATCATTGCGCCACAAAAACACAATCCGACGCCTTATACGCACTGGTTATGTAAGGATTAAAGTTAAAATGTACCGAAGGCTGAATTCGGTGACAGATACAAATGGGAAAGTATTGGGCGAGCATTTCGGAGTTATTGTCACTTGAACATGTTTTTTACATGTCTACTTCATAAAAAAGAGCGTAATACATCATCTGTCCATCTTAACTCAGACGAAAATGAGACGTTCATAAATAAGAACGAAAAAAATACATTCATAATCGTTAGAGCGAGAGTATATCCTTAACTAGTAACGCCATCTGTGGCGAGCAAGCGCATTCCATCAGGATCGCTCTAAATTCGAACAATTGTCATTCACTGATCAAGACTAATGGCCGCTCGTATGTTGAATGGTAATCTCCGAAGTGAGAACTAGCCTTTATAAGGTGAAGGAGGTTATGCAGTCGCCATCGCGTTTGAGGCTTTGATTAATTGTTTCAGCAGATATTGGCTTAAGTGCTTTCAAAGACGGCAGAGTTACTTTAATCTGTACCTAGATTAGTCTATGTTACAAGTCACATTTGGAAATGTATGTTCAGTTCGCGTTCTAGTCAACAGATGGCGTTGACTTACAATTCAAATATTATCAACTTTTTTGGCATGGTTTATGCAGTATGTTTGGTAAGTACTGAACACCAAATTGTTAAGTAGGTATAAATGTGCTATTATTATGATAAAAAATTATTGAGGAAAAAAAACGAAAGTGCATAATAATATTCATTGACCAATTAACTTTAAATCAAACCAAAAAGGTAGCATTTAAATTAATCCGAACGCGTCTCAATTACGCAATACTTTATGGCCGGCGTCCAACACTGCATACCTTAATGAGACATGAAACCGATTCAAAAACCGCTAATTACGCCCCACTGTCCGTATTTAGCGTCCGGCGTCCGGACAAAAACAGCGGTTTGCCCGCGGGCGTTTATCGCGCCTGACATAATCGCCGTATGTCCGACCCCGGACACCTTCCGCCCAAAAAATTTACTCGCAAAATTTTTAGTTCAAACAAGGCGAGATAACGGCGGACAGGCGGCGGAATTAAAATCTACCCGCGAGCGCTTCGACTGGAAAATGTTTCGAACTACTACGGCGTGACTTTTAGTAAAGTTGTATTGTGACAGCTGGCCCGGTAACACGGACAGACAGAACAGTTATGCCGAAATCTGGATGGTATTTTATTCATGTTCTGACTTATCACGTCGACAGCCCACAGTTTAGTTAACCATTGACTTCTGGTAAACTGGACTGCTCACGTGTTAAGAATGATCGTGAGAGCTTAAAGTAATTAATGTTAAAAAATAACCGTGTAAAATTCAAGTCATGCAATGTTTTTGTCTACGTTGCGAGCTCTTACTGACTTCAGATTCAAAAGGTTAACGTTATTTAAAATAGTTTGTAAAGAGGACTTTATTATTATCGTACCTACATTTTTAAACGATGCCGTTGAATAAATAAAAACTTAAAAGTTGCCAAACAAACAAAAAGCTTTTGAACAAATTGAATTTTCGAACGACAGACCACTATATAAATTCATTCGTAATGTCATTAAGCAAACACAACTGCAGAATAACTTTTCAGTCGATCGGTTCAGAAATAATTTTATTCGGGCCGTAACACTAGTCTGTTTTCTTGTCAATGCGACCAAATATACAAGAGATTCAGCAAACACAAATACACTGCGGGCGAAATGAACGGACTCCAATAATATCCGAGCTGGGAATTTCGCTAGGGATGGCGAGTTGAATCGGACATGGTTATTCGTTTTAATATTTTAATCGATTCCAAAATATGCATAGATTTTTCTATTTTAAGATAATCAAAAATTCTACTTAACTGCGCTAAACTCTATAGCTAAACGTAGGACTAAGAAAAGGCAATCTTGTAAATACTTTCAGCAATTTATTTATCTGCTCATCATAAGGTATTTTTATGGGCACCAAACTATTCAATAAAGTGTTAATTTTTTCATATTGCCCTATTTTAATTCAACACTAATTGATTGCAAAATCAAATTAATTGCTCTTTGTTTTGTATACCATATTTATTTATTTAAAAAAAGCAGCAAATCTCGTTTCAATTATGCTTTTCAAAACATTTTTCCCATTCATCGCCAGCCCTTAGTTTCCCGGTTTTTAATTCATTACATTGGTGTTATTTTAGTCCAATTTCCCGATGAGTTATTTACGATGTTCCTGCTTAAACCGAGCTCGGAGCATAGAAGGGTTCCTGTCATTATTATCAGGGTGGATTAAGTGGTTTCTGGAGGCGAGCGAACAGCTGTCTCCGATCGTCAAGTCTCAAGATTTTAACGGGAATTCCTAATCTGGCTCCGCTCGTTGTTTTGTTTATTTGTGAATTGCAGTGTTTGTTTTGTGGCGCTATGAAATATTTGGAGATTTATTTAGGACGATGCGTTTGGTTGGGTTTCATTGACGGCCAAGCTGTGTATCTATCAGGAGTACCAGAATATTCAGGAGTTGCAATTGTGGGAAATAGAGGTGAGAATAGTTGGCTTTATAATCTCTCTTTAAGGACTCTAAAGTTTATACAAGCCTTCAATTTGTTTGCCTACTAAGCTCATAATAAAGATGTCCTAATCATTTTAGAACTTGGGAATTAAACCCAGAACCTTGGATTACTCCAGATATAAAGCTCTATAACCAACGGAGTATTGACGCAATACTGCGGCATCCATAGACAAGTTCAAACTGATCAAAAACCAAACGTGACTGCTATTTGACATGTAATTATAAAACGTTACAAAATATCTTACAGACTCACTAATTACCATATGATTAATACGACTCGATGGTTATTTTGACTGTGCTTTCATGTTATCTAAAAGCAATTTAAATTTATGTTTATTGTATTCACGTGGTTGTCAGTTGACTTGTTAAGAATGTAGAGCTTTAAAAGCTCTTTACAATCTGAATCAAATTGAACAGTCAGTAATGATGCTTTTTCTTATTAGTTTTTTATTTGTTATTAAAAGTTAGTTAATGGGCTCAATGTTAATCTGTATAATCTTAATTCTCAAATTATTGTCTTTTTTTACTTTTTAATTTTTAATTAATGCTGATTTTGTGTTGACACTCCGGTAAATAAATATTTAATAATCTTTATTGACCGTGACTATTATTTAGTAGCTATATTAAGCAGGTTGTTAAAATAATGACTTATAATTTGTTTGGTGGGAACAGTAGGTGACGATTTGTGGCACGAGTCACTAATCATTTCAATTAATCACTAATTTTAAAGGTAAGGGGGCCAAATGTTGGTGAACAGGAACGGTTCATTTATAATATTGTTGCATTATCGCCCCTTTTACAACTACATAATAGATCATAGCATTTAGCTTGAAATGCAACTGTATAAGATCTGTTAACATTTAGTCTAAGTTACTGTTGTGATATTAAAGAAAAACTGACTTTCCCATTTTTTAAAGAATAAGCAATAAACGTCGATAAAATTTTCAATATAGTGATCATTTGGCTTTTACAGCGGCATTAAAACAAATTACGTAATTCATGAGCGATGAAAAAATATATGAATTTTAAAAGGCCCAACTTAAATAACCATTGCACAAAAAAATATTTCTACTCTCAAATAATTGTATAACATACGGAAACGGACGAATGAATATTTTATTTATAACATCGTTCGATCAAAAAGCTTTTAGTAAAATAGGTATTCCATGAAACTGGGATGAATTTGTGATCGGCCAATACTTGATAGTGATTTTTGAGTCAATATTTCAAACGTGTGGGATTTAGCCAACTATCGGCAAATCCATTTATTTTATTACACAGATTCCAGGGTTTATTCGGTTTAAAAAGTTTTAACGCGGCTTAAGGAGACGTAAAACTAGCTATTTAAAAATCTAAATTTCAAACACTTTGATGTCACAAAATTGTTTGGCTACTTAAAATCTCTCAGATTGTAATAGTGTCAAAATGAGGAATATCCTTGGAGGAGGCCTTTGTCCAGCAGTGGACGTCATTTGGCTGAAAAAACGAACGAGCAATATTCCTGCTAAATGGAAAAGGGAAAATTTTGCAAATGCTAGGTGATTTTTCTCAAAAAAAGTTAAGTAACATGATAAAAATAACCGAGTCCAGCCACGGGTTAACACAAATCCTCACTACGCTTTACTCTTTTCACAACTCAGCGTATAAGCTTAATGATAAAAAATACATACTGTACCTTTGACAGTCGCTTGAATTTTTAAATTACAAGAGTGGGTCAGATGTGCCCCGACAGCATTTGCGGGTTAGGTCTCATTAGAGCCTAATTAAAGCACCCATGAATAAATGAACGTTAGAGTCGAGTTGGTTCATTTGTTCACTACCTTATCAATGAGATTGTACTGGTCGGCCATTTTGGCTCTTATGTGAATAAGGATCGTATGTTAATGATAGTGATTTGATATTTACCTTTGTAAGAAATAATTCGGTTATGTTACTCTTTTACAGCTTTCTTTTTAGAGCATTTTATGATACTTTTTTAAAGCCTTCTTAATCCTAGTTGTTACAAACTCTCTATTCTACCTAGATTTAATTTGTCTGTCTAATTAAAACTCGGTTTGTAACATTGCAGGCTTGCCTAGAACTTTTTTTTTTATATTAATTATGTGGCATCATATTAATATGTAGTTATGATAGACGCGATTTCGCAACAATGATGTTAGTCAAATCAAATGAGTTATTAACTGTATGTTGATTTGAGCAGAATATACGGCATTAGAGTAGTTCAGTGAACTTCAAAATCATAAGATAAGAAAAACATTTTCGTAGTATAAAATACGAGTATGTTTTCGTGGAATAAGTACAAGCGAGTAAATTAGTGACATGATTGTTCACTTGAAAATATCGAACAACTTGTCGTTTTTATCGTCAAAAAATTACTTAGTTGTTTGTTCGAGTGAAAAATAAATAAGTCACTTGAATTTCATTTCACACTAATTTATGTTTTTTTGTGGTAATCGCTCAAAATATTGGCCCCATGTATCAGGGTTAGGTAATGCACTGTGCACACCTCTAGTAACTTAACCCGCTCACTGCCACAAATAATGTGTGGACTAAAAACTAAACTATTTAAATATTTAAACCGCATAAAGCAAAATCCGTTTCTACTATCGAAGCCCAAGAACAACGGGGTTCCGTAAAAATAAACTGATACATTAAAACGGACGATCGTTGCGAGTGAATTGTGCTAGTCTGTATGCCGGGGGTGCTCGGCGCGGTTCACGCGCTTACGGCTCGCCTCTGAATAAGTTATACCGTTTCGGTCTAATAATAAAACCTTATTTTATGTGCGTGTGTTTGTAAAAAATGTTTGCTTACTCTGGTTTACAAATGCGTAAGTAGAGCAGTGACTAGTCGCTTGAAATGTCAAGTCAAATCTTAATAACTAACTACGAGGCTTCCGGCGACTGGGACCGCAATTAACTGGGACCGCGGTCCCAGTCGCCGGATCCGTAAAAAATAAATAGTTTTCTTCCGGCAACTGGGACCACTCGTAAATGATAACTGAAATCAAAAAACGTACAGTCAAACTAAAATTTTTAGGTGTAATAATTGAAGAAAAATCCTTTATTTAAAAACATTATCTATATACCGATTTAATAAAAAAAAACTGTCGTTTGATTTATAGTACTTATAGTAGATTTATAGTAGATTCTATGGGGAAATATAATAAGCATTAAAATTGTTGTACTACATTATGAAATTTAGTAAATAATAATTACTGGTAGAAAAACAGTCAATGATATTCATATAAATAATTTAGATATTTTTTCGTATGACTGTACCGATTTTGGCCTGAATAATATATTTTTCTAAGTTATCTATGAGTGGTCCCAGTTGCCGGAAGAAAATTATTTATTTTTTACGAATCCGGCGACTGGGACCGCGGTCCCAGTTAATTGCGGTCCCAGTCGCCGGAAGCCTCTAACTACGTGGTTGATAACTTAAAGGTACTTAAACAACTTATTTCAGAATTGGTTGCTAGATTTACGACACTTAAACACATCCGAAAAGCCAGGTTCACAAAAAAAAGACAAGCAACGCATTAGATTGTGTTTTGTTTAACTCAAAATCGGCCATGCAAAACGCGAATGGCGAATTTAACCCTGCAATGCTCGCGGGCCGCCCGTTACTTACGCCCGCTCGTAAAAGCCGCGCAGAGTACACAACTTACCCTCCCGTGTGCCGTAAATTTACGATGCATGTGCTACGGGAATTTCGTTACGCCTTAACCGGGTGCGGATTTTCGATTTTTACCGTCGGCGATTTAGTGTTGATAATTTTATTCGGATTTTTTGATCGGATTTAGTGAACACTGTGTTGTTTTTAAGCGAATACCAAATGATACTTCTGTTCTATTTTGTTACAAGTGAGAACTTCATCATAAATATAAAAGCTAATGTAGCTGAATCACCCGAAAGAATTGAGGTAATTATAATGTTACTTTACATCACTTTTTCTTTATTTTACATCACTTTTACTTTTACTTTAAACAACAAAGTTCATTATCACTCAAGTCCACATTAATGTTTCCTAAAACACGAAATTATAAATGTCAACGTTGAAGTTTGTTTGCTCGTTATTTTGAATTAGCGAATATTAATTGCCAACCTATTAGAAAACGCAGTGCCAATAAGATTTTTGTATAATTTGTCTGCTTTTAAAAATAATAGCAACATAAATAATAATTATTAAGTATTATTTTCATTTTTTTTTACAAGAAACATTTATATATGATGAAATAAAATGCCGGCACTAAATAAATAATAACTTTTAGTTGTCCCCGTCATGTTCAAAATACACACGTAAGCAAACGAGGGGTTACTGACACAAACCGCGTAAGTCTAGATTAAATTATTAGGGCAAGTCAAGTTTAAGTTACGTTAATGCCGGGCTAAGCTCGGCTAATCCAATGATATACTTAGAGTGTTATTAAACAAAGTTACTGTTATATTCGCTGTTCGTAATGAGATATGAAATCGGGATGAGCAGACTTATTGTGGCGGTGACGTTAAGTTTGATTATGTTTAAAAATACATAATTGTATTTTAATCTCTGTACTTACTTTTCGAGACTTTTTAATTTTTGGTGATTTAAGGTTTTACACCGATAAGTTCAGTGTCTGGTAAAGTTTTTTTAACTTTGTTTTATTATGTACATCACTGTGTTTGCATTTTTTTTTTTTTCAATTTAACCATTTTAAGTATTGAGTTTAAGTATAACGCGCATAATGATTATGAATTATATTTGGCTTTGGTCCATAGACAGAGACAGAATATAGTTGCTATGTAATCACTAAGTTCACTTTTGACACTGTTATTTGTATCGATCTAATAATGGAGTTTTAAAGAAATAAAAAGTAATATTCTTTTCAATGCGCATTCAGACCGAATGACAGCCCAATAACGTCTCCCGTTAAAATATTCGCCTACCCGCAAAATGCGTGGAAGAAAACATTTCTCGCTTCCACTCTGTACGGATTCTCGAATAATGACGTTCGCATTCCTGGATCCTGGACCCACATTGCAAGGACAAGCAGTAGGACCACTTCGCATAAACATTAACGCTCGTATTCAAATCAAATCAAATCAAAAATATTTTATTCAATTTAAACCATTAGTCACTTATGATGATTATTCACAATCGATGCTTTCTTAATTGAAGCAGTGAATCGGACGCACAGCGTTTAATAAAGCTCTGTGATTGGTACACGTGTCATCCTGTGCGTTTATGCGCACTGTGAGACCTCATAGTAATGTTTGTCAATACGGGCGTTAATAAACAAAATTTTAAGTTACTTGAATCTGCCCACGACCTTTCGCTTGCCAGGCTACGTTAAAGGTCTAAATCCCTAATCAATGTGGAAATACCTAAACAAAACCCTTCTGCAACAATAATTTACTAATCAAACCTTATACGTCACTCACTCCACTTATCAGTTCTTTTTTATTAATAAATGTTTCTCTAAAATAATATTTTAAATGAAAAAAAAATTGCTACCAAAAATGCCATAAACATATTTTTTTTAGATCACCTTTTACAAGTTAATAAGTGGTGTTACTGCATCTAGCTGCCTTATACCCTAGTTTTGCCTACAGCGATGTTTTAATTTACCACTCCTGAGGGCGAATTGTGTATTTTTTTACCTCCATTCGTAACGAGACGGCCGTGACCCACTTCGGCCAAAGTTCACTGGTCCGCTACTGAAAAAAATATTTATTTCTATCGATTCCTCAATAAGACTAGTGGGTGTCGTGTGGAAGGAATTGATTTGTTAATCGTTGGAGATAGATAAGTAGAACACACTTTATTGTACGTACCTACACCACATAAGAAAAGAAAGAGAAAGAAATATACAAAGGATACGGCACAATTTAGAGAATGAGAGTAATATGGATATTATTTCTTAAAATGAACCATGTAAATGGGTATTTATTTACAAGAACTTAAAATAAACGCGTGCGTGTTTGTTTTTTAAAACTAACAAACCTAATTAAAACAGGAAAAACAAACGACTAAGTATTGATCAATATTTAACGTTTCTGAGACAAATATTTACAACAATTTGTTAAAAAATACAATCGGTTAATGACACCAATTAACGAACTCTTATCACCAAATTGTTTCTTTTCCAAATTCAAATTTTCAATTTCGAACATTCCAGTTCCAAATTCCTGCGTTCTTTTTTCGAAACGTGACGTTTCGTTGCGTCTACGCTTTGCGTTTGGGCGCTCCGTGACCTATTTATTAGAGGACCAGCAATTTTATCTCGTCTCGACGTTTCTATGAACATCCTGAATCGCCGCCATTGTGCACGTATCAGCTGCTTCTTGCGTAACGAATAAGTTTGTTTACTACCATCTCTTACTTGTTATTTACCTTGACAAGTCTGCGTTCAAATAGCGTTAAAATAATTTTATTAAAGTCTTTTAATAACTTGCTAAATCTTCGCTACAAAAATAAGCTTTGGTTTGATTTTGGCCCGCCTTTAGGTGTAGTTGAGAGAAAACTGTGTTATTTACAGTGTTCTAATCCTCTTATCAAATTAATACCCTTCAGCTTCGAATATTCTGAAATGTTTGAGATTTTTTAAACATTATTTTCTACTAAGAACGTTTTATTAACGTTCTATTTAGACATTAAAAAAAATTACTTTGCTGACCAAAACGCATCGAAAATTGCACTTAACTGCATCTTCAAAAATTGCGAATTGGGACTACCGGTGGCCGAAATTCCGCATTACTGGCGTGTCTCGTTAACCCGTTCGCTGCACGCATCGGGGCTTGACCGGCCGAAATCGGTATCCCGTGCCGACATGACTTCTGCCCCCGGAATCGACGCTCGGCACCCGGCCGTATTGATCGTGAAAACCTCGGGACGGCTCGGCGAACTTCGGCCGCCTTCGGCCCAACTCAAGAACAGCCGAACAACCCTCGGTCAGTTAGCGTGTCAACTTTAGAGTTGATAGAAGTTTAAACAGGGCAAGGTTACCGTTTGATTCAGTTTTCAATTAACAAGCGCGAGTTTGGGACCTGCTACAACTTGTAACCTAACCTGTTTACGTGGCTTTTGGGTCATTAGCATGTAAAACTTTTGGCTGAAACGAAATTGATACTTTCTGTATTCAAAACATAATGAGATGGTATTTTTAAATGGGAAATGTTGTTGTTTTGTATATAGAAAAGTTTAATAGAAAATTCCTTTACTAATACATCGCTTGACTGTTCATAAAAATGCCATCGTTTACTTTCCCGGGAATACACAGCTCCCGAGGGACGTGCGATAAAATCTTTCTGTTCATTCAAACAGAAAACCACGCAGGTGAAACCGGGGCAAAGAGTGTACAATCAAATGTCAACTTTCTTTGCCCTTACAATCAGATGTTGATATTTTAGACATTAAAAGGTATAGCTTTAAAGTATTTTAACTTTTTTTATTTAAATTATTAAAGCTGTATTTTTTTGAAGGTATAAGGTACGACAGAGTATCGATGTAAATGAATATTGTGGCATCTTACATGGTGGTAATAGTGTCAATTTTACAACGATCATTTTTGTCTGTTGACTGCGATCAACTTAAAATATTTCAAACAGTTTTTCATCAATAAAACATTATGTCCCAGGTAGATATTGCATAATTGCATTAATTTACCACCCACGTTTGTTCAATAGCTGTAAAAAAAAGTTTATTTTACGTGTACCTATGTATTTAGCAAGTCAATAAGTATGACAAATAGGGCTTTCTCAAGAAAACATACTAATAAATAACTCGTCAGCCGAAACGTCCTGACCGCTTATCTGAACCGTCCAGGGACATCTCACAAATACAATTTCGTACGACAAAGAATTGTGCGTTGATAAGCTCAAATATAAGAAGATTGCGATGTCAACTCATGCAAATATATACCCACGTATATATATATATATAAGGGAACGGGAAGACAATTCGATCTAAGATGGTTTGGAGCAAATTGACGTTTGGTTCTACCCTTTTTTATTGTCGATGAGGAAATTCCTTCGGACTCAGACCTGTATTCATAAATCTGTCCCGAATACAGATCTTGAGAATGTAACCTTGTGATACATGAAAAATAAATAGAGTATCGCAACATGTTGCGCGTCTGTTGGGGCACATTTCGTAGGTACTCTCTTTGATATACCCTCAATATTAAAAGAACAAGGTAAATGTTCGTAAAAGCGAAAATAGTTAACGGACTTTGTATTATTTCTATACATGTTTACTATTAGGTTCTTGAACTCTAGAAAACTATTTCAATCTATTTAGTTTCATGCTGAAGTAAATTATTTCCATCGTCGATTTTAATGATTCAAAAAACTCTTAAAAATAAATTAAATCTATTCTATTTTCTAGTACTTTTTATTCTAGGTATCTTAGGGTATTTTTATGCAGGTATTTGACCGCAATCGCACCTGATATTAAGTGAGATGCAGTTAAACTACCTGTATAAAATCAAGCATGTAGTTCTAGACTGCCGTATAAATACGGCCCTCAATTGGGAATGTGTTTTGTTGACACAATTCTCGTCCGATTCGTCAACTGACTACTTTGTTCATATTCTCTGTGAGGACCCGACCCTAATAATACAGTGGGGAGAAAGGTATTGTTTCCAAATTTAGATTGGCCAGTTGATAAGACTTTTTCGTTCTATTGTCTCGCATTTCGTAAGTCATTTATTCTAGAATAACCTTCGGTTCTTGAAGATTTTAAATTCTTTTTGACCAATAAAAACCTAGATGACTTTAGACGCAATAAGAAAGAAAAAAGGTTCGCCTCTGTGGTCTAGTGGTAAGACCACCTGCTTCAGACGCAGAGGTCCCGGGTTCGATTCCCAGTGGGGCAGATTTTTCTGATCGGTTTGGTTGGTGGTAGGGCTTGTTCTAAGTCCGCTTGGCTAGCTATCACCATCTTACCTAAGTCTGTCGCCATAACAACAATGTTAACAGCATTATTGTGTTCCGGCAGTTAGAGTTAAGATAGCCAGTTCCTCCGTGGTTGAGGATTCCGGGTGAAGCTCGCTTCCACCTTCGGCCTGATCGTCACTTACCATCAGGTGAGATACAGGCCAAGAGCTTCCTCGTTGTGGATTTTAAAAAATCTTTACTTTATGTTACTTTAAATTTATGTACCTACCTACATTGCATAATTATGGCAATCATCAATGAACATAAATGTACTTATTTACAGACAAAAGTGCTCTGTAAATAAGTTTTCAACGGTAAGTGGTTTTAACCGCCAAAAATGTAGGAATCAGAGGACACTTTGGGCTCTCACTGTTTTTATTTTTTATTTATCCGCGCGAGTGGCGCCATGGAATGCAATCGAAACTGTTTCAATTTGGCAAATAGGGGAGTGCAATGACGATGAATGTATTTTTGGAAGTCTGTTGATATTACTGCGGTTGTGCATTCGATTCCCGCCGGGAGCAAATGTTAGTGTGGTAATCCCGAGCATTTATAACCTATTTGAGGTAAATTCATACACCCACTGCAGTTTAAGTAGAAGGTTTCTAAATAACAAATCAATGAACATTTTACAAACATACAATACGAGTACCTATGACTATATTAGATATCGCGATAACTAGTTTAAAAAAATATACCTAACTGTTAAAACCCCGTTCTTTCCATCACTACGCACTAGCGCATTCCGACGAAAACCGCTCGCGTCCGGCCCCGTCCGGGCGTCCGGGCTGGTTCAGTTCGTCCGGATGCCGGACGACCCGCATTCACATAATTGAAAAAGTTAAAATCGACCATTTTCGCGAGATCGTTTCTTATG
Organism: Ostrinia furnacalis; assembly: GCF_004193835.3. Lineage (NCBI taxonomy): Eukaryota > Metazoa > Arthropoda > Insecta > Lepidoptera > Crambidae > Ostrinia > Ostrinia furnacalis. The sequence continues at coordinate 318,990 of NW_021137854.1, read as the reverse complement.
ACGATCCGTTTTTTGGAACAGCTGTTTTATGTGAGTTGTAACTGTGTACCTAATTGTGAAGGTAGAGAAATCAGAATATTATTATTTTTAACGCTCTGACGAAACGTAAAAAAATTGCAAATATAATTGAATTTAAAAAAAATAATGAACAGTTAAGTTAACATTATGATTAGATCCTTTCAGTAATGAAAAAATTTTACGTCATGTCAGCAGTTCATCAAAGCATAGTTTATGTCACACTTTTCTCCAAAAAGATTCTAAGGAATCCTAGAGGACACACCACGGCTCTGATAGATACCTAGGTTTCTAAAGTGGATTAACGGTGTAAATACGGTTTTACTTTGAAACGTCACAATGATGTCTGATTCGAACTATTCTATTGTTATACTAGTTCACTGTCATGTACAGTTCACGCCAATAGACTTGAGAAATCTTGTAAACCTTAATAACATTGACATTAAGTTGCCTATAAGATGCGTTACAAGGCACAATTTTGTTGACCAACATACTCACATTTTTGCTACAAAATAAATCGTATTTACCGCTTCAAGATGCCACAGTCTGAATTGATCTGCTTCAAATATTTTTGCTTAATATTGGCGTGGTGGTCACAAATAGTGGTAAAACTGTGGCCAACGAAAATGTTAAATTAACCCTTTGAACTCCACTGTTGATAGATTGACCGGGAAGTGTAAACATACCAACAAAAAATAAAAACAACTCTCGTGCGGTGGAGGAGTGGATTTATTCATTTACATTCGCGATTTAACCTTTTTTGTTTTAATATTGTTTCATGAGTTGTTTGTACGTTAACCAAATAATGTTTTAAGAGATTTCGCTGAAGTCATAACAGGGTAAACCACGTTGGGTTTTATTGGAGGTACAATTTAGATTTTCAGTATTTTACACTTAGGTTTTACTGGCTTTTAAGCGCAGAATAGCGTTAGGTAATGAAATTATTGTGTCTCTTAGAAAGTGTAAATATTGTCGGCCGTTTGGTGTAGTGGTTCAGAACGGACTACTATGCCGAGAGGTCCCGGGTTCGATTCCCGGCCGGGCAGAAATTGAAATGATGAATTTTAATTTCAGTGACGGGTCTGGGTGTGACTATGTATAATATTTATGTATTTAAAAAAAAAAAGTATATAAGTAGTCTTAGAAATAACACCCGCTACGTCAGCGTGACGTCATATCGTTCGATCCTGTTGTCTCTGTCTTAGAGAGGGAAGGCACGAGAAACCGGCCGCCCCGCGCACCGCGACACTTTGCTCGAGTGCTTGGCTGTGACGGACGTTCTCTCGGTTCAGGGACTGTGATATTTGTGACCTAGATCATTATTTCTGCCATAGGCATATTTCTTTATTGCGTTAAATTGATTTATGGAATTATTGGTTTCGGTTATGTAATAAATCGATATCTGCTGGTGCCGTACATTACTTTTAAAAAGCACTCTCACCTCTGATCCTTAAGATCAGAAGTGGGATTGACCACGCGTTCTAACCGTTTTTGCCATCTATTTTTGCCTTAGTTTGTGATTATCAGTGCAGTGTTAAAAGTTAAGATGACCAGGCGTTCGTCCAGATTAAAAAAAGAACGTGATTATTCTCGTAAACAGTGTCGTGATAAAAGTTAGTTAAACGTCGAGTTTGTTCGAATATCGAATGCCGCCGTTAAATGAACGTGTGCATCGATTGAGTATTGAGTATCGAGGTAGGTTACCTAGGCGATGTGTACGCACTCCGCGTCGTAGTCCTATTGGGAATCGTGAATATTCACGTAGCCCTCATAGTGATTTTTGTAGGCGCTGTGACAGGTCGTACGGCCGCCGCCATAGCTCGCGCGACGATGTGTTTGGGAAATTTTTGTCGCGAATTGACTCGTTTGAGGGTGTGGTGGATTGCAACCGTCAGTGACACCGTCCAATACAATTCTGGAGCTTGTTTGTGATGGAATTGTTACGTGTCTCATTTGCGGCAGTATGGGCCATAAAAAGAGTGGCGCTGCCCATAGGAAACTAAATACGGAGAGTGCGTTCCTACAGCGCGACGCGACTGCGAAACCGTCACCGTCGACACCGGATGATGGGAAGAGTAATAAATAGGCTTGTGTAGTACATGTACTATGTACTAATAGGAAGCAATTTCTTTAGTTCACTTTAGTACAGCCGATCACGAATAAATAGGTGTGAACGAGACGTTAAATTGGTGACAAGCGCGCGCGTGCGAGATGGATCCGGCTCTGTGAGTGTGTTGCGAGTATTTTGCGACATTGTACTTAAAGGTGATAGTAATAAAGACGTTTTTCGTCCGATCTGATTAAAAAAATCGGTGTACGAAAATGAACTAACTACATTTGACCAATTGTACTAGTTCGGAGCGATCCGTCACAGATCCGTTCAGTGTCCGAGTAAGAACAAGCCTAATAATATTGCACGTTTTGTATTGGTCTTGTCGATTCTCGCTTTCAAAAGCAGCGTTGGGGGATTCGAGTGGAAGGCGGTCTTCAAGTGTGTTTTTGCTTAGAGTCGAATCCCAGCTCAGTGGCATAATACCCGCAATATTAGTGTAAAAAGTACCCGTTAATATTTTGATTGACAACGGGTCGGACATTTCGTTAATGTCCTAATGAGTTTTGAAGCGTTTTAATTTTATTTTTATAATTCTTTCTTTCTTATTTTAATAGAATCCCGACTTATCGTGTGATGCGAGGAATCGGAAGTCAGGAGGTCGAATCAACTTCGTACCTACGTGACGACTTTTCAAAATCTTGTAAGNTTTGACCAATTGTAGGTACTAGTTCGGAGCGATCCGTTCAGTGTCCGAGTAAGAACAAGCTTAGTAATAAATATTGCACGTTTTGTATTGGTCATTTTGTCGATTCTCGCTTTCAAAAGCAGCGTTTTGGAATTCGAGTGGGACGCGGTCTTCAAGTGTGTTTTTGCTTAGAGTCGAATCCCAGCTCAGTGGCATAATACCCGCAATATTAGTGTAAAAAGTACCCGTTAATATTTTGATTGACAGCGGGTCAGCCATTTCGTTAATGTCCTAATCAGTTTTGAAGCGTTTTAATTTTATTTTAATAGAATCCCGACTTATCGTGTGATGCGAGGAATCGGAAGTCAGGAGGTCGAATCAACTTCGTACGTGACGACTTTTCAAAATCTTGTAAGCAACGCGATGGTTCTTGTGGTTTTCGTGATGGATCACAAGACCATGTCTTGGTGAAAATTTTGGTTTGACCCTCTAAGGTTTGACCNAAATCTTGTAAGCAACGCGATGGTTCTTGTAGTTTTCGTGATGGATCACAAGACCATGTCTTGGTGAAAATTTTGGTTTGACCAAACAAAATAATTATGTAGTGGGTAACCTCCCCACGTCTTCGTCAGTAGTAGGTACTACCGTCGACTTCAAATCAAATCAAATCATTTATTGCATTACATGTGTGGTTTGACAATATCGCGCCCTGACCCTGAGTGTCGTGCGCTGCCTTTGCTGGATTTCGATAGGTGCATTCCTGTGGATGCAGTGGCCCCGGGGGCGTGGAGCAGGAGCAGCAACTACCAGGGAGGACGTAGTGAACAGGAATATTGGTGCTTTGTCTAGTTTGCTACAAACAAGGTCCTGTAACTTTTGTCTTTCTTTTCTTATCTACCCTTGTATACTCACGGACATTGCCTTTTAATACCCAAGGTGTAGTGTTGGCATTCAAATATGGCCTCTGCTGACGGCGACGGGTTAGTAAGCACATTATGCAAACTTTGGGCCTCTTTTGTGCTTACTGTTCTAACTAATCTACGGATAATAGCATTCCGGAGCTATTATTCGTAGGACTAGTAATTTTCTTTCACTAATTGTTTTTATTTTATTATTCACTATCTGAGTTTAGTTAATTTGAACGTCAGTTTGGGTCTCTTATCGCAATCACATGAGTGCACGCATGGGATTGTGCTAAAAGGCTGTGATCTTTCTAACATTTGTGAATTTTAACTTCAAGAAACGACGGTTTCACTTTGGTTCCTTGTAAACTGTCATACATTGAACTTACACCACTGACATTCCAGATGATTACCATGGAACCGACTAACATTTGTGAATTTTAACTTCAAGAAACGACGGTTTCACTTTGGTTCCTTGTAACTGTCATACATTGAACATATACCACTGACATTCCAGATGATAACCATGGAACCGAACATGGATGAACCAACCTGGTGAGGGTCAGCCTCAAGCTGCACCTCAGGGCTCCGAGCATCAGCTTCCTGCGGACCAGGGCTGCGATGACCAGCCTTTGGCGGGTCCGAGCTGCGCAGATCAGTTTTCAAACGTCGGGGAGGTTATGCTGCGCGCGGAAGAAGCCGTGGCTGATGGGGAGCAGGCAGCGGTCGAGGACGCCGCACGATCAGGAACGGCCGTCTTAGAAATAACACCCGCTACGTCAGCGTGACGTCATATCGTTCGATCCTGTTGTCTCTGTCTTAGAGAGGGAAGGCACGAGAAACCGGCCGCCCCGCGCACCGCGACACTTTGCTCGAGTGCTTGGCTGTGACGGACGTTCTCTCGGTTCAGGGACTGTGATATTTGTGACCTAGATCATTATTTCTGCCATAGGCATATTTCTTTATTGCGTTAAATTGATTTATGGAATTATTGGTTTCGGTTATGTAATAAATCGATATCTGCTGGTGCCGTACATTACTTTTAAAAAGCACTCTCACCTCTGATCCTTAAGAGTAGTATATCCGTTAAGCTAGCACCCATAACACAAGCATTAAGTTGCTTACTTTGGGGCTAGCTGGCGCTGTGTGAAATTGTCCAAAGATTTATTTTATTTATTTATTACACAGTTACTTCTAAGATCATGAACTTATAGGATATTGAATAGTAATTGGCTTTATTATTATACAAAAATGCGAATATGAACACTCATAATGCCGTGTGTTTTAATTTAAAATTATATTAAATGTAGTTTATTAAAGACACCCGTTAAAATAACAGTAGTTTTTGTATTAGGCTATTTTATTTCACTTTTGTTGTCATCACACAGCAATTTCCAGGCCTCTAAAACTCTTCATTTGACGTTAGTAAACTTTAACCATTGTGTGGGGTCCGGAATTGTAAACCGCGGATTTTATAACACCATAAAGCAATCATAGGGTTATAACTCCCTTGTTAATATAATCGCGGTGTTGTCATGTGCTGTTAAGTTGTAAAGATAAAATGTTACTGTTATTTTTCTATTAAGGTTGCTGGAATAAAATATAGCGAGTTTAAGACTTTTTAGTTTTTATTTTGCGTTTAAAGGGTTAAATTCCGGTTTTGAGAAAAAAAAATGGCAACATTGAAACTATTCGACTTTGTTACACAAGAAAATCTAGTATGAATTCCTTTTTATAACAGATTTAGGCAAGATTAGTGTTTGATTATTTAAAATTAGCAATTCTAACAAGATTAGGTTCCTACATAACATTTTGTGTAATATCAAAATCAGCTTTACAAAACATGCCTCTTTTAGGAACCTACTCGTATTTGTTGCAGAAAAAACCGTAGCTCCGAACTGAGCGATTCAATATTTTTTTCCTGTCAGTTCCCCACATTTTTCCTGTGCTCGAAAAAACTGAACGATTTTGTGCGTTCGACGAGACCTTCTGTTGTTGAAAGGGATTCATTGCCAGAAATAAACACGAACGTTTCGCATTATTCAAATAACGTTTGCTTAGATGATGTAAGCGGCTCTTTTCGAGTGATTTTTCACTCAGGGATTTCAAGCCCGATAGAAACAGGCCGAAATCGCCATGGAATAATAAGTAGGACTTAGCATACAATTAAACGGCCGAAACCAGAACGTCCACAGAACTTTGTTCGTTCTTTTTATGATCTTTTTATAAGAGTTCGAAAACCACTCGAATGGGTCTCGTTAAAAGTCCAACAGCCTTAAATGGAGTTTGTGAAAGAAATTCTCGAGAACGATTCATTTATTTGTTCCGTTCATTACTTACTTAATATTTAAATTTACTTTTTCATAAGACTCCGGCATGGTTGAAAGGCCCCGTCGTATCCAAAGAATTTTCCAATGATCGTGGGGCTATTGAATAAGCAACTGGATTTAGGATAAAAGGAATTTGACGATTAAAAGTTGTTATGGGCTTATGGATCGGATCATGTTTTGATTAATAATATAGGTATTCGTTTGATACGAGTATACTTTGAGTTATTATGATATTTTGTTTTATTTTTGAGGTAGGCAGCAGTTACAGTTAGTGATAGATCGCCCGGTGCTTTGTCCTGCTGGAAGGCTCTTCTGGAAGGACTGGTCTTTTGTTCTAAACGTCCTGCCAGAAGATTATCGCAAGTCCTGCCCGCAGTACGCAATTTGTACGTGTTTGCTTGCTGGTCCTTCCAGCAGTACGGTGACCTTCAAATTTGAACTCATCCTCACCAGAAGTAGTAAACACTTGGTTAGTGTTTATTAAATAAAAAGTCATGTCGTAGAATCATTTTGTTTAACCAGTATTTTACTTTTCTTAATATATTATAAACTTGTTTATCTTCTTTCAACTTAACTAATAGGAACTATAATAAGGAACTTTAAATTAATTACTTTGGTACGTCACTTTGTATTAGAAATTACACCTATCACTTACAAATACACTACAAATTAAAAACAAAAACAAGAAATAAATTATAAATGTTTGATTAGGCTGGAATACTTCACATTCATTATAATATTATCGCCAAAATGTTGCCGACTCCACGCCCGGCGCGTCAAAATGTGTCGCGCGAGCGCGAACGCGCTGCCCCCGTGTATACTCGTGCGCCATCGGGCTCCGACTAACGGTTAGTCGCGTTTTTCGATCTTGGGCACTATTGGGTGAAAGAGAGAGAAACACTCTATTTTTTCGTGTAAATTTGAAATTTGTACAATGTATACTTACGAAACTGTGATCTTTTAATTTTGCGTCCTACCGGAAGTACTTTAAGTCCTGCTGGCAGGACTCCGGGCGATCTATCATTAGCGTTAAATAAAGTTCGTGACACCCTAAGTGGTCAAAAACCTTATTCCAATTTTACGATTGATCGAAGACGTGTTGCGAATTTTATGCTTACTTTGGGTATCACGAAATATTAATCGAGGCTGACTGCTTATTTTAAACCACTTTCATCAAACACTTCATGACAGGAAAGAACTGCCAAATTGCTTAAAAGCGTCGTTTTCTCACTTAAAAACTTGATAAAAGTTTGAACCTAGTTTTCCCCATTAATAATAGTCATTTCATACCACGAAACAAACTGGTGAAATTACAGTTAGAACTTTTTTGATGTTTACCTACCCACAAATCTGTGTAAGTACCTGCCCTACTATACCTACACGTTCATTATTTCCTTAAACCAATATTAAACGGATTGAAACCCACGTACGTACGTTACACAAAAACTGAAACCGATTTTTAATAACATCATCGCAAATATTTGCAGAAAGCCAACACAATTTTCGTGTTTCGCCTCTGTCTCTCTTACTCGTAGCAACAAACTAGACGAGAAAGAGGGATGGTTAGACATGAAAACACAGATGCAAAAACATGCAAAGTAAGGCCCCAGATCTTTTTTTGCGTTACTGAAATCTAGTTCTGTGAAATCGGATAAAAAGTACCCAAATCGGTCAACAGTGAAATTCAATGGCCGATTTCTTTTTTAGTTCACAAACTTCAATCATCTTGTAACTGATCATATTAAAAGTAGAACTAATAAAGGACTGCGACTTTCCTTTAAAGCTTTCCTAAAAGAATTCAAATAAGATTTTTTAAATGTACTCGTACTTTTGTGGAGTATTAAAGACTGTCTGCCTTCCAAAGCCCCAAGTCTTAAGACCAGCATTAAATAAGACGAGAATAGACCAAATAAATAACTGACTTTGCTTTCTAACAATTAAACGCTGGAGTTGAAATGCAAACCCAAGAGCAACAAAACGCAGTGTGCAAGGCATATTGTAATCCTGCGTCGGGCGGACCGCAAGCAAGTGACACTGTCTTTGTAGAGATAGGGATGTTATGGATGTGTAGTTTCGGTTACGGATATTTTTTTATTTCGAATATCCGAAAGTTTCGGTTACGGTTACGGATATCTGTGCTTTAGAATGCAATTTGCAATAGTTGTCCAACACGGTTAATTCATGTTCGCACAATTTACATAGAATAAAAAGTAATAGGTAATCGTAAAGGTAGCAGGGAGGCGCTGGACGCAGGCCGCTACCAATCGATCAACGTGGAAAGCATTAGGGGAGGCCTATGTTCAGCAGTGGACATCCTATGGCTGAAATGATGATGATGATAATGAAAAAGTAATAAAAAAATAAAAATTGATACTAGATGGCATTATAAAGGAAAATCAGGCTGTTATGCTTTTACATATAATTCTATACAAAAACAATTTAAACTGCCTACATCCGAAACTATCCGAAACTTTTGAATCGGTTACGGTTACGGTTTCGGATATCCATAACATCCCTGGTAAAGGGCACGTGAAGTTCACAGTAGCATCTTATGTACTTGAAATAGGGGCCATTTTGCAACAAAACTGTATAGTCTAATGTGCCGTCTGTACATACATTAAAACATTAGTTAATTTAATGTAACCAGCGCGGTTGTTTCTGCAACTGAACAGCTGTATTGTGCTGCGGTAAGATTGCGAGCTAATGTTTAAAATGGGCTATTCGTAAATTAAGTCCTAAGAGTTGGTCGGTTAGAATGTTTAAATTATCCAAAAGAAGTCATGTGTTATCTGCATATTGAAAATAAGTACATAATTATACAACCTATAACTATGTATATTGATGGTAAATGAGTAAATATTTAAAAATGTTCTTTTTACTCAATTCGAGTTACTTTTAAAGCCATCCTAAAATGACCTTCCTCAAGAGCATGAAGCTTTGAATAATATTTGAAGGAATTTTTTGATCAATTCAATATTGAATTTGGATTCTCCAATTATAGCTTGCTAAAGTCTGTCAGTCAGTCAGGATCAATCGCTACACTTCTTCAAAATACAAAATGAAGTTTAAGCTCTTGACAATTTAATTAAAAAACAATTGGAACTAGCACAATCTTTAGTAGAAACTATTACATTGACTGGAAGCTTTACCTATTAGCTTTGCTCTTTGAAACTATTTGTTATTGTGCCCCACCCTTATGGGGGATTAGACCTCCCCTCCGGGTAACAGGGTATTTTAGTAACGTTTTGCTCGGGCCTGTTCATTATTGTCTTTTGATTTCTTAGAGTCATTGTTTAACTAGTTGTTCTTATATGTGTGTGTTGTAGACGAATGAACACAATATTTTTTGTTGTTTACACGTCATGTCGTTATCAGTAGAAAACATAGTAAATAAATACTGGTATAAGTTTATTACACGTTGGAGACTGGCCTGGTGGTTAACCTATTCGATTATATTACCAACTGCCGCAGCGCAAATGTGATAATAATTATTATTTACATTAGATTTTTTACCAATTTAACTGTCTGTCCTTCACTAAGTCGCCAAAAGCTCTATTTACTTAGTTTGGGACAAGGCAATTATTTAGATATTTAGTTACCTATCACAATAAACCTTGTAACTACTTATTGGAATTACTCTGTGTCCTTATCATTGCTGGCTATAACACTTTAACAAATTAAGATCAATTTATTAGAGATTATAGACGAAAATACACGATTCTAAAGCCATCACCCAAAATCAAAACACTTATAGTTTCTAAAGTAACCAAACTAATAAACGAGCTCACCAAAACGCAAAGTTCGAGTTGTTCCCAAAAATTAGCTTTAAAACCAAGTGGAGTGAACTTCCTAAGCTTTTCACGCGAAAGCGATAGTGGGACGAGCTTTTAAGCTAAAATTATTAAGCTCAACTTGCACCGGCGTGTTATGTACCAGCTTAATGCGAGCTTTTGACGTTTATTCACTCTATGAAAGCTATCGCTTTTGAACGTTACTTATATTAACGCTAATTATTTATTCATGTGAAATACTGGTCATGAGACTTTAGTGATAAATTTTATGGACACTTTTAAAGTTTTGTTGGAAAATGGCTTGAAATTACTTAGCTTTTTCATTTAGAAACTTATGGTGGTTCGTTATAAAACACACAAAAGCAAACATATTGGAAACTGCAGTTAAAAAACTAGGGTATTAACTCGTTAATACTAACTAGGAATACATTCCTTTCTCCAAATGTCACATTTTCGATAGTCCTTAACAATTAAAATCTTGTGTGTTAAGTCGTCTACCAATTTGTCAATTTCGTTGAAAAGTAATAATTTTTCGCTCAAAAATTTTCTGATATGATTATGATTAATGCTACTCTAGCTGTAACATTTTGCACATTCAATGTATGTACATTTTGTGTTCCTTTATTTCGAAGAATTTAGTATGTTCCACCCCGACCAGAGTGGCTCTTTTCAAAGTAATAATTAATGTAATTATTATCTCAAATATCCAAAATCCTCTGTTTAAGAAACAATTCCACAACATATTATATTCATGCAGTACCCAGAATGTCAATTCCATTGTAATATATACCAAACTGCAGCAGAATAATAATGTATGGGCACACAGAATAATATACGGAATTCCGATGACTCATCAGGTCGCATTTGGATGCCTAAATTGCGATTTCCGACTTTCAAACCCGAACGCTTTTCTTTCCCGTGAATGGAGGAGACCCCACAAATGGGAAAGTCCCCACAAATTACTGGCGACCACTAGTCGTTGAATAGAAAACTTCTGATGCCATCCCAAAAGGACCGATACAAAGTAACAGTAGTTAATTTGGGGATGCAGGGGTGATTCCGAAAGAAGCCGGAAAAGCATTGTGATTGCAATATTTAAGGGTGTGTCATGTAGTGAAAGGAACGAATGTTGTAGACGTTTTCGACTTGTATGTAATTACGGCCCTAGCAACTTATGAATATGCCATAGAAAGATACATTAAGGGTAATGTAAATACGCTATAATTTATACACAAATAACCTGTCAGTGACATTTAAATTGTTAATACTTTTTGTATAATTTATGTCATGGTTAAGACTTTGAAATTCCTCAAGCACATCTTACTAAAAAGAAACAAACTCGCGAAAACGATTTATGCAAAAATGGTCACAAAGAAATCGTTACCGCCATTCCAAGCTCCAAATCTCGTACATAAATAACAAAATATAGACACACCAAATCCACTACATCGGCGACTGTTTACCCATGTCCATAAACATGTAAACGAAAACGGATATATCGCATAAGCGCGAGCGGCCTTGCCGGAACATCGGCCACTAAATCACAGGTTGCCCGGCCGATGTATAATTCAGAAGGACGAAACGACACCCAACGTACACACATAATTCGGCCAAACGCCGGAGAAGATTCGGAATGGGCCGCCGCTGACCGTGCCGGCCAATTTTACGGTCTACCGACACAGACCGGCCGATTCAATTTCGGTAAAATTTTATTCGAGTGGACCAAGTGAAATTCTATCAGACAAAAATGCGACAGTTTCGAGTGCCGTTTGAGTTGATCAAAGAAGAAATCAGATGTGATGTAAATTTGGTTGGGATTATGATTTGGTTGGGATTATGATTTGGTTGCGGTTTATGGTAGCATTCATTAAGAATCCTAACAACACTTATGAAAATACCCTTCACCTAAATTACTTGCGTCTCAAATTTACTGGGCAGACCTTACGTATTTACCTACATTAACATACACAAATATCCATTTCAATTGTCTGCTCATCTAAATAATGATCAAGTGTCACTTGCAATGACAAGATGGCACCACACAACTTCATTTTATTCATCAATTATAATAAAAACCCACTCTTCAGTGTTCGCTTCGTCTTCTCAGTCATTTATATGTCATTAATAAGTATCTAATACGCATCAAAAACACCATTAGGTGACAAAAGGCGCGTCAGAGGGAAACTTGAAAAAAGACGTCGATGCTCGTTTTAATGAGAAGAAAAGATAGGGGAATCGCCTAGATATACAATAATTCGATCCCCTGCTTCTGTACCATTAATCAATGTCTAGAGCTATTAAAATGGGGTGCCAAAATCTATACCAATAGGTTGCTATTTGAAGCGTACTAGTATATTTATTGTGACGACAGCTGTAATAAAGAATGTTGCTTGTCGGGGGTTGGAACATGCTCGTATCCCTTTGAAGAGTCCATATATCAAACTTTGTCGAAAGGGGGCTAATAGCTTAATAATTACAAACTAGTCATTGTAATTTTGGGTTTTTTAATTAAATTTTGTACTGAGTTTACTAGATAAACTCAGAATACTAATATTGTTGATCTGAATGTAACTGTAAAATACTTACGTATTTTTATCTATATTTTAACATCAAATTCAAAAGGTTTATAAGGTTATTATCTAAATCTGTGTTGTAACAAGTAACCAAACGATCTTTATAAATTACCAAGCAATTTCGCTTATCCTCTAAAGATCTTAACAATAACCTACGCACTACACTGCTATTACGCTAACTATAAGAGGCATGATGTAATGATACAAAGTAAACGATGCAGTTAAAAATATTTGGTACAATGGACAGGAAACTACACATAAGAGTCTACAATTTCACCCTTATATTCACAGACGTAAAGTACACACTAAAACAACAAACGTTTCAATCATCTCATGACAGTTCAATACTATAAACTACAGAGTAAATGTTCCGTATCTTAATCTCGCATCCCATTTTTGCTCTTACGGCTTTGTAATAAATTTCATAATTCCTTGAAACACGTCATAGATATCTTAGACGAAATGAAGCTTTAGGCTATATTGGCTTAGGATTCGACTTTGAGCATGGTTGAGTACGTTCATTAACATAATGTTTTTGTAGGTGAATTGCAATATTTACCGAGCACGAACGTAATATGCATAATTTTCATATAAAATAACAGTCCTTATTGGAAATGTTACGAATAGCTGGTATATTCGAATACTGTAGAATATTACATTTACCAAGAACTGAGGGTGTCTCTTTGTGGACTTTGAAATAAATCACCGTTTATTATCCTTCGGCAGGGGATTTTTTCCTTTAAATTTGATGGTTCCACCCTCTTTTAAATTGCGCGGGAGAATCCCAATGTTTGCCTTGGATTCGATACTTTTAATATTACACCTTTTTGCAGAAATGAAATAATAATTCACGTTGAAACCTGCGAGATGTATTAAGGAATAATTAAAGCTTCTACACGCGTATCCCGATTTCCCAAACAATGGTTTTCTTAATAGAAATTTTAATTACTTCCGGGCATCGTGTAGCCGCAAACCACGCATTGTTTCCAAGATTTTCCCCATTTAATATACCTCTGTTAGATAATCCATGGGTACCCTAAGGTCATAATTTCTCATGAGCGGACAAGGGAGACCGAAAGGGTTAGGGCAGTTATTTATAAACCAATTAAAATATCCCGTGCACCCTGTAGATAACGCGCTCGGTGATTTGGAAACACCCTTTTGTTCGACTTGTGATTCTTCTAGAAGCCGTTAAAGGTTAAATTACGCTCATTGACTGGCTTTAAGAGTTTATTACATCGCTTGTTCAGGTAATTTAATGCTTATGCCTTACATAAGTAAAATAATTTTTGAATAATAAAATACTTATTTACATATGGCTGTCTGTGTCGAACTATATGCTGAACTTCAACGTCAGCTTTTGTGGGTTTGAATCTCGTAGAGAGCAAAATAAATGTCTCTGTAAAAATGTTTGAATATGATCATAATGTTTGAATTTGAATTTGACAAAAGTGTGATAGTTAAGATGTTATTTTTGTAAATATTTGCTACTCAATATTACAATTTATTCATTCAATCGGTCGACATAGCTAGTAATGATCAATTGATTTTACTTTTTGGAAAATAAAATATCACAACTAATTGCAAATAATGCTAGCGATAATGACAGTGGTATTGCCGCATTAAAAATCATATATCACATTCCGTACAAATAAAATTGTAAGTTGAAAGAAAATTATGCCGTTTATGGATACACGAGCATTATTATCGCGATGAATATTTAATAACACCGCTAAAGAACCGAGTTAGTTCAATTAACGTGGTGGTTTTATCTTTATAGCTACAATTTCTTGCCGTCCTTTAAGGTTAACCACACTTTACAACCTAACGTGCCTTGCCATGTACAACCGTAGTAGATCAACGTATCATGAAACCAGCGTTGCCAGTTTTTTTTTTTCGCCAAGTCGGGACTTTGGTCCTTTTTGAGTGAAAATAGCGGGATTCTTCCGTCAGAAGCGGGACATAGTAAAAAAACGTATATAATCAAAGGTTTTCAAATATTTTTTTTTATTTGGCTTAAAATTACGTTTACGTGACAATAGATAGCAAAAGTAGCCATAGAAAATGTACCTATTTTAACAAAAAAATAATATTTTGAATCAGATTTACTCTATCGTTAAATTCGTCTTTAGAATAAAAAAACAAAAAAAAAACAAAAATCGAAACAAAAAAATTATTCTTTAGAATAATATGGCGTTTCAAACAATAGTCTGGTGAAGTGAGTGTCTCTCTCCGAAAAGCGGGACCGAGCCTGTCCCGCGCGGGACATTTAAATTTGATTTAAAAATCGGGACGTCCCGCCAAAATCGGGACGTCTGGCAACGCTGCATGAAACATAGTATTGTTAGTGGATTGAACTCTATGTCCTTGAACTACGATTCAAACTTGATTAAGGCTAGGCTGTACTGTTTGGGCTAAGTTATTCTTAAATTAATTGTGCTATTGTTTCTTTATTATATTCTTTGTTGACGCAACTAGGGAAAAATTTAGATATGCTCCCAACTTTGCAGTGTGTGGAAATTATAATGTTGCCATTTTATGTCGTTTCAACGACATTCAGAAAACTATAGATAGACTTCATTAATAATGAAGACATGATTTTCTTTACTGAACGTTGACGTACATTAGCTCTGTTCTTAAATAAAACATAGCTTTTTAGTATCCCAATCCCATATTTAGGCCTTGCCTGGGGTCAAAAGCTATAACTCCGCCAATTAAAGCAGGCGGGTCAACACAAAAACATGTCCCTTAAATGATGGTCACCATCACTCATACGGGGTGATTAAGAGCGTTTACGCCGTTTGGCGCAAAAACAGTACTTTTTCAACTCGTTACAATCATTAACCAGTAATACTACAAATATGTTATAGGCATAAATAGTTAGGCAATTTCGTCGTCTAAATAGTTAATTGAGAAAATATTGCGATTAGTTTAGTATTTAAGAATTCTATCAAGATAAGTGCACACAGGTTTTGTAAATTTCCACTTTAGCGTCAGTTTAAAAATACTGTGAAAACGATTTAACAAACATTTATATCCTATAGCATAGATCCTTGGACAAATAGTTATCTGAGAATTTTTTTTAGATTTAAGCATTTTACAATAAAAAATCACAAATTAAAAGAACGTGAAATACCCAAAAATCAAAGTGATTTTTTCACCAATATTCTTCCTTTATTCAACATAAAAATAGCTTAATATAATAAAACAACATCTTCTTTAAAATATTTACTTTGAAACGATATTTAATTCATTGTTATTGTTTTGCTATAAACATTTGAAAACTATTAAAAAACGCCGCGCGCGAATTATTTCCAATGATGCCCCTTGAAACGCCGCGCTTCGCGTAAACGCTCTTAAGTGGCCGATTTGTCCTGGACAAACGGCCAAGGGCTATTTGAGCTATGGCCCTGGCTGATGCTAAAAGCAATTTATAATTCCACTTCGAGTTTACACCGCCTACTGATATATTTTTCGCAAATGTAGGTGAGCACAAAATGTTTGCAATAAAGAACTACCCAAATATTTCTGATGCTCAATTGTTTTGTTTCCTTAGGCTGAGCTGCAACACCTAACTTTAACAGTGACTAGAACGATAACCGGTGTTTTTTGGAAGGAGTTTAACGTATTTTTGACCTTAGTAAAAGTTAAACTAAGATGATGCAACCCAGCCTTAAAGTGTTTCACTCTTTAATTGAACGCTTTTAACACTCTATACTTGTAACATTCATAATTTTTGAGTATAATTCTCATATTTATAGTAATCATATTTTTCCCCATGCGAGATTTGAACCCGCTACGACAGCTGGCATTACATTTTAATACTCGAAACATTCAGTTTGGCAGCTGTAACTATATCAAAAAAGGTATATAAAATTCTACTTTTGGGTATACCTACACGTTCCAAGATGAAATTTTAGCTTTTATATTCTTCAGCTGTAAGTGTTTTACCTTCAGTTTTGAAGCAACATTTAACGGCAGCGTTCCGCAATGCAGGCTAACGCCCGCGCCCGCTATTAGCTCCTGATCCCTTACGGAACCGGAGTCCGACGTCATATCGAAACGCGGGGAATGCGAATTCGGTCTGCTTCGTTCATTTGTTTCGCACTAGGAATCCCGGAGTCCGAGTTGCGGGATTGTTAGCGATGTCTTGCCACTAGTGTTCGGTTAGTTGGCTCTGTGGTTTCGTTTTAAATGGATCGTTGTGAAGTAAGTGTAGTTTGTTTATTAGTTACTGAGTAGTGAATATTGTTGATTGTGATTAATGATTAGTTAAGTTCAATATTAGAGGTATACTCCTTGATGCTAATTGGAAACATTATTTTTTAAAACAATGACTCGTCCTGAATAATAAAATGGTTTTTGTGTAATCCTCGAATTTTAGAATTACACCGTGTGAAAATGACGACACAAATACAATTAGCTACACCTTTTACAAGTAGTTTTCCATTCACGCACTTACGCAATTCCACAGCTCACAATTTATACTGAAAATTAATACATTAAAAAGCAGTTTCAAGCCCGACTTCAAAGGAACCCCAATTTTCAATTTCACTCGACCCAAAAGCCGATTTCGGTCCATCTCTGCTTCCCCCGGGAAAGGAATGTACTCGAAGCCGGCACATCACTATACATTTCGATACTCAAGTGCACTCTAGTTCCCGGTAATAAGGATAATTTTTGGCTGGCACCAGATGCATTTTATATACATCCATACTTATGGCACCTTTGGTGGGATTCGTTTAAAGATAGTGTGAACTGACCTTGTTTATTCGGTTAGATTTTAATATCATTTATTGGTTTGGGAATTTCAGGTAAACTGTTTTGTAGCTAAAATATTTTAAAAGTTCAAGATTTGTTTTAAAAAGTCGTTTACCTACGCATTTTTTTCAATTGAAAACAAATATTACATAGCTACGAGTATGTCAAAACTTACACAACTTATCGTAGTATGAAATCTTGCTACGGCTGCCGATGCCTCCGTAGCAATCGCCTACGGCTACGGCGCGTAGTCTGTAGTCCGTAGCGCGAATATTTTTGCCTTAGATACTGTAGGGCGGTTTCATAGGTTCGTAGCCTGAAGGCACGCATTAAGTTTATTGCAAGCCTTAATGTGCGAACTTCGAGGTAGGGCGAAGGGCGAAGGGCGACAGTCATGAAGGCATTCATTTGGAATGATAATGCTTTGTTTTGTTTGTGTAACATTACCTATTTCCAAGTATTAAAACTTAATGTTCACATTCTTACTTACAACTGGAATTCGCTGCCTGCTGCTGTCTTTCCCGAAGACTATAATCCGGGCCTTTTCAAGGCGAGAGTGAATAGGCTCTTACAAGGCAGATATGTACCATCCTAGACTGCATCCCACTTAACACCAGGTGATTGTGGCCAAATACAGGTATTAATAAGGCAGGCCTTATTGTGCATAAAATTAAAAGTTGATTTTCCTCGCTTTTAATTCTAAAACAAACAGTTTTCCGTATAAAGATCCTCTCATTAATTATGCTTTTAAGTGCTGACCTTTTGGAATAAAATGTCTATGTGATAATATAATGATGCCCATTTGAAATCTACTGTAATGAGTGTAATGTCTGTTCTAACAGCCTTGAATTATTCAGTCGTCTTCATTTGCGGGCTTACAATCGATGTTTGTCGATCGTTTGCGAGTCTTGTAGGAGAATTAAGCAATTTGTCGGCGTTTACGCGAGTGTGCTCGTCACTTGATTGGATTTGTGACCTTTTACATTTCATTTGGTTATTTGAATCAGGTATTCTTCGAAATCAAAAGTTTGATTTCCGCCTATCTAGCTATGGATATAGCTAGAATATAACTGATCAAATACACAATGCATGTTCTACCTCTAAAACCCCCCCGTTTCCAATTTTGTATTCAACCAGTGACTTTTAACTCATACAAAATTATTAAATTAATCATCAGAGTTAAAACTAAAGTTTAAACTCGCACCTGTTGAATAGACATCAGAATACTTAAAACGAGAGAACCTTGAATTAAAAGACGCATAATATTTGCATATGAAATGGAACACCATAAAATTCTCAACTGATTCTTAACTTATTCGGAAGTATGTTTTCCAATAAATTAAAATTATGGGACAACTTTACAACTTGTATTGTTTCGGTATCGCGTTATTTGTTATCAAGAACACATTAAATTGAAACTTTCAAGACATAAAGCTGCATCCACAACGTTCACCACAAAGGTGTATTCACAAAGCACCATCGCATATTTTATTTATTTACGACCGATAAAAATTTTATGGTCCTAATTTGAAAGAAATAATGCCAATACCAAGTGCATGGGGGCTGGAATTTTTCTGGATACGTCCAGAAATAACTGGGAACTAACCGGGGATTTATTATTGTTATAAAAGTTAGTTCGCCGGTTTATGTTAGTAATAAGGTTAGCAGCACGGCAGTTTGTTAGCAGTTTTCGAATTTAGATGACGAAGTACTGTTTCTTTGTGGAACGAAATGAAAATTTTTACAAGTAACAGTCGGGTATTTGTTTACTAACCACTATTTTATTCAATGCTAACCATGGTACCTAATGCACCATCTTACTTTAACAATAACTTTAACTGGAATTTTTGTATGGAGTTTGGCCGATTTTTGATGGCTAAGGAAAACCAGCTTCTTGACATGCCCTTACGAGCATGGCGAGTGGCTCAGTAATTGTTTTGTTCTTGTGTATTATTGTTGCTTATTATATTATGTACTTACTGTGTCTATAAAGTTTCTCTATTTGTATTTAAAGTAAGATGCAACTCAGCATTAGTGAAACAAATGGAGGAATAAAAGGACAATGGGCAAAATGGTACCCGGCTCCAATAGATATGTGTCTAGTATCGTTTGAATGGTCTTACCAAGATGAACAACTTTTACTATGACCACCAGCCTCAGATCTGGTTGTGTACGAAGATATACATACTTTTTTGCAGAATGGTACCCGGCTTCAATAGTTATGTTTGTAGTGTCATTTGAAAGGTCTTGCCAAGACGAACAACATTTACTATAGCCACCAGCCTCAGATCTGGTTGCGTTCGAAGATAAAGATACTTTTTGTGTAACCTAAGTATCATACAGTGTGAAGGGGGACGCGCTCGGGGCAGGGCACCGACGAGATGGTCGGACGCGGTGAGGAAGACGGTGGGCGGAAGTTTGCATCGTGCGGTCCACACAGCTTATGACCGCAGTCTGTGGAGGAACACTATCTGTGGTGGCGATCCTCATCAGTGAGGGACCGAGGAAGAAGAAGAAGAAATATCATACGTGTCCATCGTATGGTACTTAGGTTATGCGAGGCAGGAAGGGTTTACTGTTCCAGCATCCTTCCTTAACTCTATAATTATTATTGATGGGGATAATTGTGAAATAAATATTTTTATTTAAAGAAGTACTACCCCCTTTAAAGTTTTATTACTTCTTAAGGGTTTATTTTATTGTGGGTTGCTAAAGCGAATAAACCCACAAGACCCAATAAGTCCACCCACAAGATGGACCGACGACCTCATAAAGGTAGCGGGAAGGCGCTGGATGCAGGCCGCCACCAACCGGCCATTGTGGAAATCATTGGGGGAGGCCTATGTTCAACTGGACGTCCTATGGCTAAAATGATCATGATGATGATGATGAAAGCGAATAAAGGGCTAATAGCTTGGGTAGTTCATCGTAGGTATAATCCTTTCCTTTTCAATGCTTCTTATAGTTATATTAATAGATTGTAGTCATAATACATACTCGTATACATGGATGATTGTGTTATACTTTCATTTATAACTTAGTGGAATTACTGCTTTCAAAACGTGAATTAGAACTGGCCCCATAGCAGACATTTTCCTACATCTAAAGGCCTTTTAAAATATATATTGGTTATGGCTATTGAAGCGGGTACCACTTTCCATACATTTGTGCCCATCATCCTTTAAATATTTTATTCATACACTGTCACGAATATAAGAGCTAGAAGAATATTAAAATGGATTTTAAACCGCCTCAACGTTTGTCCGCTTATCCGCCAACTCAGTAATCCCTAGCGAACTAATAATTTACGTAAAACAAACCTTAGCCCGAAAACAAAATCTACAAGTTTGCTAACAAACTGACAAATAATTTTGTACGGTTTTGTTTACATTGTTCAGAGTTAGTTTGTGGAGACAAAAACGTGAATGACAAATGTTAAGGTCGATGTTCGAAGTAAATTACAACGTCCTTGGTACAGTGTTGTGTCAATAAAACGAGTTTATAAAAATGTTTACTCCACCTACATAAATTTGGGCATCTTGTTGATAAAATACTGTTAACCTAGTATTATACAGTATTTAAGAAGTAAGATAGCCAATTCCTCCGTTGTTGAGGATTCCAGGTGAAGCTCGCTTCCACCTTCGGCCTGATCATCACTTACCATCAGGTGAGAACAGGCCAAGAACTTCCTCGTTGTGGATTAATAAAAAATCTGTCCGATCTGGAAGGGGGCACTTATACCGGTTGCAGACCAAGAGCTAAGCTAAGTTAATTTCGTTTAGCTCGCTTATCTGACGCAATTTCCCATGGTAGTGTGTAGACTGAAAACTATGCCAATTCTATGGGAAACTGCGTCAGCTATGCGAGCTAAACGAAACTAACTTAGCTTAGCTCTTGGTCTGCAACCGGCATAGCTTAGTGCGGCCTTTTGCTGAGACTTACATTTTGTTGCCATCGAGTAAGTCACACCAGAAACACCCCTTCTGGATCAGATTCTTTCACATTCTGTATGCTGTTTTTTTCCTTGCTATCTATTTATTTAAAGGCTCAATCAAACCTATCAGTACATTTATTAATTACGCCGGATATTCAACCTACAAACTCCTGCCGTATTCCATTTGATATTGAATAATAGCTGGTCAGGTTCATCGTTAATTTTATTGTCCACGAGACACAATGGCGGGCCATTCACGGCGGTCAGTAGGCTATTCCGCTCGCAGGGCATAAATCGAACGGTCAGCCCGCTCCGAGGTGTGTTGTCAGCCCAATATATCCAAATTAGGCCGTAAAGGTGGCGGATTGTGAAATCTCGGACTACTGAGTGAGAATAGGGCTGTATTAAATACATAAATAGATATGTAAGTTATAATGTAATGTTAAAACATGTTGTGATAAGTTAGTCATATTCAATACTATTACCATAAAAATCTATAATCATCTGAGGTGGAATTGTGTAAAGCAATCGTAATCATTTGAAAGTTTATAACGTACGATAAAGTCAGTTAAACAAAGCGTTTGACAGAATAATCGTACGTTTGAACTGTCAAATGATAACGATTGCTTTACACAATTCCACCTCAGTTTGGTTTCACCCATAGGACGTCTAATGCTGAACATAAGGCCTTCCTTCCTGCTGCCTTTATGAAAATGTACTAGCTAACTTGAAATACACTATTACCAACGTCTCCATAAAGGTAGCAGCAAGGCGCTGGGCTGGATGCAGGCCTCTACCAACCGGTCTTTGTGGAAATCATTGGAGAAGGCCTATCTATGTTCAGTAGTCCTATGGCTGAAATGATGATGATGATGAATGTCTCTTTATCTCAGTGGTCACAAATGGTCGGGAATTCAAATCCCAGCTAAGGCAGTCGATATTTTGAAATTTTAAATCATATTTATGAAGGAGTTGCTTGTTAGTGTCACTTTTTAAATCATGTTTTTAAAGGAGCTCATTTGTGTCACTTAACGCGAAAATATCTCGGCGAATGAATTATGGCTACTTTAGCGCCAACTCAAGCGCATCAACCGCCGTTTCCCTGGCCACCACTGTCAGTATCTAGCCAAGCGACACGCTGTAGTCCTAATGTATCCACACGCTCTTTGTTGGCGGAACGAGCGTCGCAATGCAGACCGACTATGACTGATGTTATTTATTCAACTAGAAACTACTGCGACGTTTCAACAGTTTGAGATAACTTAAGGTTTCTTTGGAACTAACGTGAAACTCGCGGATGTAATCTGATCTCTGTGACACGTGGATATTTCGGCCTGCAATGTGTGCCAACTGAGTTGAATGTTGCAATTTGATTTGAATAGAGCAGTGGAAATAAGCAACTTTTTATTTGGATGATTTATTACTTTATTCTTACTGCTCGAACAACATTTTTATTAATATGTATTTGAAATGATCCTCAACTTTGAAACATTCCCTTCAAACGTTACGTTACATTTATTACTTTTATTTTATTTGTTTATTATTACATACATTTAGCCGTTACTTCTTTAATTTAAATAGTGTCTTAAATCCACTTGAAGTTTGTTCAGACATAACTTTGGATGTCAAAAGTTTGTCAAAGTCAAACATATTTGTAATAAAATTTTACGTGGTCGAAAAACACGAGACAAAACGAGATCGTACAACGTCGAAGTTAACTTCGCATGTAATCGTCACTTCGATTTTGAGTTAGAATGTTAACTTCACTCCAGAAGTGGTAAGACGTTCTTTAACGTCGAACACAAAATTTGTCAGGATAAACTCAACACTTCGTCGTGTAATTAACCGTCCAGAAACGCTTCGGAATCCCTTTGAAGGACTGAAAAGATCTTTTACATAATATAGTGTACGGGACCCATTCATGGCGTGATTACTATAGCCGTCTCGACGGGACGGCTCGTTATTTTTGTGAAGGCAACCGTACGTAAGTTACATTCGAGGCAACGTTGAAACTTCGCACGTGCCCCTCTAAAACCAACCTTGATACAACTACGCAAAGACTATTACAACATCGGTGTAACATTGTGAAAAAACTACATCGCAAAATCCACACGCACCCGGCGAATGAGTTGAGCTATTTTCGACTGTATCACGAAGTGTGAGAGTGGAAGTGGAGGACTCATTTCGTTGATAGCCAAGTCTTTGAATTTAGATGTGTAGCAATTGGTATATGGCATATGCTTTTTAAGTGATAGGGTGCTAGTTATTGAGACGTTAAATGCAGTTTCAGCAAGGTTGGGGTCAAGTTAAAATCGTACCCGTATGAGTTTTGAATTCTCTTTTAATTTATCGTTTTAACGGCTCTACCATCACCCCAATATTCAGAAAATTGTGACAACATTGGTTTTCAAGTACACTGTGCAAATAATTTTGACGTCAGCAACTAATATTTAGAAATTCATATCTTCAATGTTCCTAGAAAATCCAGAATTAAACCGACATTTTAATCAAGGCCAGAACGTTAGCTAACACGTCAAATATCAATTAATCACTCAGACGATTCGCTAATTAAATTAAGCGTTCACATTAAGATTAACACAAATACGCGTTGTTCAATTAGTAATAGACTGTTGAAGATGTTAACGCGTTCTTGGTAGAGTTACTCGGCTAAAAATAAATGTTTCTAAGAGCCTAAAGGCTGATAATTGCTTTTTCTTTGAATCCCAACTATTATAAATGCGAAAGTAACTCTGTCTGTCTGTCTGTCTGTTACGCTTTCCCGCTTAAACCTCGCAACCGATTTTGATGAAATTTGGCATAGAGATAGTTTGAGTCCCGGGAAAGAACATAGGATAGTTTTTATCCCGGTTTTTGAAACAGGGACGCGCGCGATAAAGTTTTTCTGTGACAGACAAAATTCCACGCGGGCGAAGCCGCGGGAGGAAAGCTAGTTACCAATAAAGCATGTTACATTTAGGCCTCGCCTTGAGTAAATAAATTTAAAATAATCTTTCATTTTAGTCTTCAAAACTCAAAGAGAAAATCAGTTAAAACTCCCTAAGGCTGAGTTCATCTTACTTTAAGTTTAACAAACGTCAAAAAACTGTCAAAATCCGTACAAAACATCAGTTAAAGTTGTTGTTACGGTTAAAGATAAGGTTATGCAACTCTGCCTTAGTGATCTTTGATGGCATTAGTCATGACGTGTTGAATAATCTATACTCGTACTAATATTATAAATGCGAAAGTAACTCTGTCTGTCTGTCTGTGTCGCTTTCACGGCTAACCGACAGAACCGATTTTGATTTTTGGCACAGAGATAGTTTGAGTCCCGGGAAAGGACATAGGATAGTTTTTATCCCGGTTTTTGAAACAGGGACGCGCGCGAAAACGTTTTTCTGTCACAGACAAAATTTACACGCGCGCGATGTCGCGGGCGGTAAGCTAGTAGACAATAATGCTGAAAACCTGAAATACCTACATGGAACAAATGAAAAAAGTTAATGTCGAAAGAACCCAATTTCATTCTCTTTTTAAGTATAACTCAAACTAAGTTCAATTAGAATCACTTTCAAACCTCAACGCTTATAAAAATTCGCCCATAGCCGTTCTAAAACTAATCAACCAATTTAGTCTGGCTATGAAATTACCCATTAGCAAGCTCTCGATCCCACTCGTCCATTCAGCCAAAATGGCGGTGGAACAGCTGAGCTTGGGCACAGTATAATATTCGAGGAGTAGGGTCACATATACATATAGGATACATTGCGTCATTGATTCAAATAAATCATGATCATGACATGATTATTTCAACCAAAGGCGTCCACTGCTGCCAATGGCCTCCACCAATGATGTCCATATTGACCGATTGCTAACCTGTATCCAGCGCCTTCCTGCTACCTATATGAGGTTTTCGAAATCTATGTAGGCAAATTGAAGAATCACAACAATGAAACAATAAGAATTAAGAGACATGTAAAAGCCCTAAGAGCAACACTTTTAGTATTTTTATATACCTATTAATCTTTTATTTTGTTTTAGTTAATTTTTCTATAAATATTTGAATATTTGTAAGCAGAAATACGAACTTAGTAAGTCTACGTTTTTTGCGGTAGAGCCGAATATAGTTCATTCCGATTAGCATGCAAACGAGCTTTCGCTCGTTTTTGGAATTTCAGCTCTAGTTTTTTCGCTAACAAAAATCTGAGCGTCACTTATGCTTTTTGTTGAATTTATAATCATAAATCTGGTTAAGTTCTTAGATAATTAAATACATCATGGATTTATAATGTGGATATTTTTTAAGCTGTACTTGAAATTACATTGTGATAAAAACTTTTACTTTCACAGTATTTTATAGACAAAATAGAATTATTACCAAACCACAGCGGAAACAATTGCATCCTCAACCACAAAGATTTGTTCCGAGTGTAATAAGATATTAAGATGCAAACATAAAGGGCATCGCTCACCAATTGTGAGATTTAAATCAAATAATTGATTTACCGATGTAAGAGGTACTTGTATTAATCGCTTTTTTACAATCGTATATCGAAAGGGTTATTTGCAAACTATTTAATCCAATTCAAAGAGTCAATAAAGCCATGCACGTGCCACCCCCAGTGACCTCCCTCATCATACTCGTCGTACAGAGATAAAATAAGATAGTTGACCTATGGGACAGAAAATTCTGAAATCTCACGGCCCTATTATTTACTAGAAGATTGTTATATATTATTCGTATTGTAAATTAATGATCAGAACACATTTTTAGTATCAAATAAATAACACAAATAACAATAATTATTATCCGTTCTAATTGGCTCTAGTAATATATTTTTTTAAATCCTAATCTTATTTCCTTCGCCATTATCAAGCAA
This sequence comes from Ostrinia furnacalis, assembly GCF_004193835.3. Classification (NCBI taxonomy): domain Eukaryota; kingdom Metazoa; phylum Arthropoda; class Insecta; order Lepidoptera; family Crambidae; genus Ostrinia; species Ostrinia furnacalis. The sequence continues at coordinate 293,066 of NW_021137854.1, read as the reverse complement.
ATAAATAATCACGAAATATTTTTTAGTAAACTTTGCATAGTCGTTAAACTACAATAATAAAATATTCTTGTAAAACTTTGTATATTTATACAAATCCGTGTTGAAGTCAGTAAGCGACACCCATTAGCTCGGGCGCTGGACCAATCGTGCGCATCGAGCGGAGCGATCGGAATAATAAAAGAAAACGGTCGGTTTTGCGAGGAAACACCGTGAAATTGACTTGCGGTGTTTTACTTAAACACCATTCCTAGAAAATTCTATTAGAACAACGTCTAATTGACCTTGAGTGAAATTCAATGGAAACGCAGACGGCTGCAACGGGAGAAACGTAATTTGTTTTGAATTTGTCTCGGCGCTAATTCTTTTTGTGTCTTAAACTCGAATAGCGCTCTTTTTACCCGACTGCGCCAGAAGAAGGAAGGTCATGTTTTTAAACTACTTGGTAATAACGAAGCTTCATTTTAAACATTTCACTTTTATTGTGTATAGTGCGTATTTTGATCTCTATAACACAACCACTTTTTAAGCAATCCATAATATTAAAGAGCTTATCTAAAGCAGTCCACACCGCCGACCCACCGTCATGAATCGCGTTGACAAAAGTCATAGAAAGTACAAGTCGTCGGCATGATTCTTTTGAAATAAAGCCACCGGGCTGTTGGTGTATAGAGTCATTAAAGCTTTGCACACTATGTATTAATGATTTAGCCCCATAGCAGCATACTTAGTTTATGGATTCCTATTCCATCAAACCCTCATGCCAATTTCATCAAGCTCATATCGCCAAGACTCGTGCCAGCAGCGCGATTGGCAGCAACGCATTAGAGGAGGCTTTCCAACGCCCCCCCTCTCCTTTTTGATAGTTAATTAAACGTCAGGCGGGAAATATTCCCGTCATTAGGAAAACTCGAGACGGTGCAGCCGCGGCCGGAAGTCCCGTCGCCGTTTCCCCCCACCCTCCCCCAGGAGTACTAAAGGTTCTCATGGTGTATGGTTTATGATCGTCAGGCAGTGTAGTGAATTTTTCATGCGAATACGCCGTATGAAAAAGCCGTTGACCGAGTTTTCTGACCTTATTACGGTACGCTATTGATCAGGAATTGTTTTTGGTTAAATTGGCTGTATTATTTTATCTACAGAGCTTAATTAACATTTTTGTATTGGTAGCTATTTGCATAACACAGCTCTAACGTAATGTGATGTCTTAGGTTGAGTTGCACCATCTTACTTTAACTTTGACAAACGTCACAAATCCATCAAACTCCATACAAAAAGCACCGGTTATTGTAATTGTCACGGTTAAAATAAGGTGGTGCAACTCAGCCTTAATATGTTAATATAATATTTTAAAAAATGAAGTAATCATTAACAAACTACTTGTTGATGTGATTGCAGACAATTCCCTCTAAGCTTTCAGGACACTAAACCCAAATTTTGTAGCTAGACATCTTCCTAAGCCATCGAAATCGATTATGGGGGATATTCGATCCAGCCCTAATCGAGTTAACATAGTAAATCGCACGGACCGCTCACTCGCGTGCTAGCTTCAGAATATTTCATCGGGGTTCGATTCACGCTGTTTCGATGCGCCCGCAAATTACCGATCATGTCCCATCACTACTGAATTCAATTTGAATCTTGGAAATAGTTGCTTCTATCTTTGCCGGTTGTCAATGAAACTCTATAAACCGCGTTGTCAAGTGTAGTCGATAAAATTATATTTTCGATACTGTTGAAATCATTCTTGGCAATTATTAAACTAACTATAGGTAGAATTAACAAAACAGAAACACCACACTTGTTTAGCACAAACAATAAGCTCTCTTATGACCTTATTTTATCATTTATACTTTTTGTTTTACGCTGTTTAATCTACAGATTTTGCTTAACTACTAAATTTGTCTTCCCTGAACTTGGTTGAGCGATTTTTGGAAGTTTTAATTTGCTTGTCATCTTTCTAAAAGCTCAATTCTTTGCAACTTTTTTTTAATGCTGTCAAGATAAAGCAAAGGAATCCACTCAAAGTGAACGGATGCGCGTACGCATACGGGCATATTGATGCGCCGTGATTCATAATTAAGTGCTTCGGGCGTGGAACAACGTTATTGGATTTTTATTGGAGATCCGAAGTGATACCAATTGTCTTGTCCTTTTTATGGTGGTTAATTGAATGTGCACTTTGTGTTTGGCTCGATTGGGTTGATTTTTAACACTTGAAATTATTTTTAACCTTTTTTGTGTAAGGCCCAGAACAGACGGTGAAACGCAACTGCAACGAAACTGCAACTTTCTGATGATTCTGATGAATGAAACTGAAACTGAAAGTTTCAAACTGGTCGCGTCATGTGTGGTCTCTCAACGGACGCTATGGCAGAAACTTAGCTGCAACTCAAAAGTAACTAGCAGTTGCAGTTTCATTGCAGTTGCGTTTCACCGTCTGTTCTGGGCCTAAGGGTACCGTATTGAAATTGATTTAGTACTCTCCAGATCTTTCCAGCTACACCTGTCTTAAAACATACGTATTTATTTTTACTGACACTAAAATCGGACGGAACCCTTTTCCTTATTTCATCGGAACCATTATTCTTCTTTCCGGTAACAATAAAAGCCGCCGTACCTGAGATGAGCAATAAGATAAAACTTTGGTGTACGCCAAAAAAATTCGAAGGACCATTACAGACGCTATCCAACGCTAGTTGACCTTTTTACGAGTTTTAAGACGGACCTTCCATCTAATATGCGTACGTGCGAATACCCGCAATGGCCACGATAAAGAAGTACCTCTACCTCTTGGTGTGGGTACCCCTCCCCAATGGGAGGGGTCTGGGGCGCGAGGGCCCGTGGTCAAAAATATAAAGGGCCAAAATTAAATTCCTCGCGACTCATAACGTATAGAATTACGTCATTATGCGAACGCCGTCTAAAAATTTCACTTTTAACGCCCGAGTCATGACCAATTTTGGAAAAGCTTTGTTAGGTGATACTTTTTTTGTAATGCGTATCTTTTGGCCTTTTTACAAAAGATGCGTGTCAAATTAAATGATGACATGCCATGGTGTAAAAAAATACACAGGAATTAAACCTTCGTTCAAACTTCAGTAGAACGTTAGCGTTACTTAAAAGCCTGGCTGGCTATTACCTCATTGTTAATTTGGTAACCTTAATTTTTTCTTTTTAAATGAAATCCAAGAAGGTGCGTTTACAGCCAGTCCTTTGTTTTTAATTTAAAACAGCCACGGATGACGCCATTACGGCATTTTAAGGAGTTCCAGATTCAAATCTAATGCCGCGTGACGATGGGCCGTGATGGGTGCGCGGGAATTTTGACATGTACGGCCGTTACGAATGTGACAGATACAAATGGAACTGTATACACATGTAATAGGACTCACATTCGCTTGATGAGTACAGACACGTGTTCTCACGGTAGAGTAGTGAGAGTTTAATAGGATAATTTAAAGTTGCTGTAGAGTCACGATTGTTTTTGACCAAAACTCGACCTTACCACCATTGTTATAACGACCACATCATATTTTTTCGTTGTGATCGTTAATTTTGTCCAAGTCAAATGAACTGTTGCACATGTTAAGTAGTATACATTTCGTTGTAATGATTTTACTGTCTAAAGATAATAATATCCTTTTCTGTTGCGATGATGTCACGATCACGAGCTTGTGAATGAATTGTGTCATTGTTATGAAAGTTTTTGATAAAATCTTATGAATGGTCCATTCATGTTTCTGTTATGAGATATTTATCTTTATTTTTTGTTTGCAGGTGAGTCTCAGCAACATGGGGATGACTGCAGTTATAGTTATATAAGTAAGTCCAGTTTTTAATTATATTTTCTTAACATTTAACTTTATGAAAGTACTAGCGGCCGCCTGCGGCTTCGTATGCGTGTATCCCGTTTTACCCCCTTAGGGATGGAGTTTCGTAAAATCCTTTCTTAGCGGATGCCTACGTCATAACATCTACCTGCATGCCAAATTTCAGCCCAATCCGTCCAGTGGCTTGGGCTGATAGATCACTATGTCAGTCAGTCAGTCACCTTTGAGTTTTATATATAGATTATTAACGTATTTGTTAGGTTTTTATTGAAAATATTTAAGAATCACATGTATCAAATTAACCAATGACGTCTAGAGTTCAAAATGTATTTAAAGACGGTTATTTTTGGTAGTGTTATACTTACCTAAATGTAACTTATTATAAAAACATTTTCTTTTTAGGCCCAATAATTGTCCCTCTGGGCAGCAAGTATTTTCAAAGTGACAAGCTAAAGTTAGCCACTTCGAGTCTATAAGAAACCGGCCATACTTTTAAGTCAATTTGCAGAACTGTTAGCCTTATTTTCATTCTGAGAACTCAAGTGTTGAAAACACAATAAAAACAAACTAACGAAACGGCAAACAATTGAGTTGCTCGGAAAACTTCGATAATAACCACTACAATTAAAAACATAACCCTCCTTCTGGCGCAGTCGGATGAAAATCCAGTAAGATGGCCCTTGAGTCGGATAACTTTGTGATGAAACTGATTTCACCTTTAAAAGATACTTACTCCTTAGTGCGCCGACGCATTCAGTTACAATCGACAGCAATCAGACTCTTTATTTTAACAAAATAGTCTTTATTACAACTAGATTAAGATGCTACAGTGTTTAGTTTGATGTGCTGTCATCTGTACAATTACAATGTAGCGGCATTTGTTTTAAATTCACGTGACGTATCCAGATTATGTATTTTCGTCCTTTTAAAAGGATAAGAAAAAACAAAACACTTTTTTTTATAATTAATCAGGTAGTACTTAAGTAAATACCTAGTAAGACTTGAGATTAATTTTCGAGCGTCTAACGCTGTGAGCTAAAAAACTTAAATTAGTGATTTATTTATAAAATGTTATTAATTTCAAACTAAGCATTATTGCCTACTTACAAAGTTGGTAAATTCGACATGCATGGTTTATTCTTATAGTTTTTCGCGATTCGCACCATTGCTTGCCTAATTTAATTTATTTAGCAGTATAATTTGCTTTCGCTATTATTTTAAAAGCTTTCTCATTAATTTTGAACTGTCTTCGTTCAAGCCAGTGTGTAGTCTTGGGAGGAAATGCTTTAGTTTGATTACTGCAATAAAAACAATCTTAGCGCGAATCGTGGAGTTCGTCGGCCACTCGGCAACTCAATTAATAAACTTTATTATGCAAGTCCCGGCTATTTCAATGGGGAACTGTTGTGAAGATTTCTTTAAGGGTCACCTAGATGCTGCGCAGATTCGTTTATATCGAAGTGTCTAAAGGGGCCTTTTTTTTAAAAACACGGTAGGTACTATATTATTTACTTTTGGTCGACTACTTGTGTTGCTTACATTTTAAGTTACAGTAGATAGTTGTGAGTACTAGTCCCGATGGGGTCTAGTTTTATTATGACCATTTAATACATGGAATGATTTACTTAAATACAAATTGTTATCCGTAGGTATCTTGTTTATACATGTACCTATTACAAGTTGTATCTTCTTCGTTTAAGCTATAATAAAAAACTTAAATATAATAGTTTTGTCTCTGGTGCTATCCTCGGTTTATAAGTTGAGACTCTTAAATGCAAAACTCCTAATACGAGTAGGTACAACTACAAAAAGCTTTCTTTAATGGTCGATAAGTTACCATTTAGCTAACTAAAAACCTACAAAGACCCAGAAATGTTCTCAGCTCACAATATAAAGAAATCAATCTAGCACCGAACTGTGGGTGTTTGAAATTCCGCGCTCGTCCGTCTGTCCGCAATGCGTCCACCGGCCCCTCGCTATGATACTCCAATGTACACCCTGCGGTAATGCGTTTAAAGTTTTATTTATTAAGCACAAAATAGTTTAAGTTAGATAAAAATAAGTTTAAAGATTGCTGAGATTTTTGACGTTTTTAAATAACACTTAACACACGCTCTATACATCTCGCAAAATCTACGACTTATAAAAAATAAAATGGCATTAGGTAGCACTGAATTGCAGAATAATAAAAATCGGTATCGCAGTTTTTATTCTTAACATTTTGAAACCTAAACTAATAACGTATCCTTTTGATTCCCAGGATTGTGCGTGTAATATAAATCCCATCAAAAACAATACTTGTCAAAAAAACCAAGTCTCCCAACTCAGTTGTTCTACGGTAAAAAGTTGTGAGATCCATGTAATACCAAGTCCAGGCCAGGAAATCTTTAACGTGTTACATAAATAATATTGACTTGGCCATCGCACTAAATAATTTAATTTACACGTGTTTTCATGCGATGGCCAAGTCAATATATTTATGTAAAACGTTAAAGATTTCCTGGCCTGGACTTGGTATTACATGGATCTCACAACTTTTTACCGTAGAACAACTGAGTTGCGAGACTTGGTTTTTTTGACAAGTATTGTTTTTGATGGGATCTATCTCATTTCTTTTTGTATTTTGTAGACAGCAGTTATGTATCTAGAAAACTGGACCGAAATTGAAAAATTTTACTCGACTTGGCGGTTGCACTACCGTGCCCCCAAATATTTTAGTTTTTCCTTGATTCATACACCAAACACTACTTATATTCCAAATTTGAAGCTTCTAGGTCTGCTAGAAGTGCCTTAGAATTTTGATGATCGGTGAGTCAGTCAGTGAGTCAGTGAGTGACAAAATTAAGTAACTTTGACCCGTTATAATTCTTAAACTACTGGTTCAAATTGAATGAAATTTTAAGTATACCGTGTCTTTACAATGCCTGCATAGCTAATGAAAATTCAGCCTTCTATTTTTATCCACAACGAAGTTACCTGAAGATGAAGTAAAATGGCCTGAATTGCTTCGAGAAAAGGATGGTACGGCCGTGCCGCTTTTTTGCTAGACTTGGTGGGGGCACTGCCGTGCCCCCAGATTAATATAAAAATTATTATCGAATATAAGAGTTCTTAAAATCCTGTAGCAAAATTACTTTAGCATTTTTATTTGAATTTCAATTTGACTTAAAATCATTAATACAATTGTGATACAAATTTTAAAGTGAGATGCAGTCTAGAGAAACACACACTTGTTCAGCAAATTCCTATTAATATTCCCTTTTCATAAAGGTTAAAACTAAAATTTTATTATCATCAAATACATTACAACAGTACAATACAAATGAAGCCATAAACAAAGACTATTATAATTCAAATTCAAGAGTCAACAAGTTCATGAGTTTATTTCCTAGAAAATGACAATGAATGTGAAATCAGCCTAACGTTATGCAGTGATCACTCTATTATAAGAGTAGGCGCACACCGTTGATTTTTCGTCGGCCGATAGTTTAGTCGGGCAGTTGATCAGTAGGGGCATCTATGGGAGTGCGCACACTACGCCGGTTCGATTTGGCCGATTCTTCATACAAATTAAAATCGGGCACAACTATCGGCCAACTAAAAATCAACGCTGTGAGCCTACTCTAAAGGTGTACACGGAGGATATAAAGACATGTACACACGTGCACACCGCATAAATATTCGATCGGCTCCGAGTGGCGCCATGTTGAATACGGAATCGAATCTGTGACCTCACTAGTCGCGAGTTGGATGTGATGTACAGGCATGTCAAGCTCAACACTGGTGTTTGTTCACTTGTAATAGGGGTCCTTTTGCAAAACAAATGTATAGTTTGATGTGCTTCCGTCTGTACCTACTGTGTTTAATGACATCATTTTTTTATGTGCTATTGTAATGTTATTTAGAGTCGAATTTTCAAATACCGGGTCAAACATTTTGTGTAAATGGACGATGAAGTGATGGTGTTTATGTTTACACAGTTGGTCACCAAACAATATTATTATTAGAATGTTTATAAGTTAAATACAATTAGCTTGTGTGGAAATAACCCGTACCAGACGACAGGCAATCTTACTACATCAAAAAACATAGGTTAATAATGTTTTGCATAGGTACTAAATTTTAAATAAACAACTTGACAAAATCGAAATGTCTAAGGCGGGAATCGAACCCATGACCTTTCGCTTGCCGGGCGACTGTTCTTCCATCTGAGCTACTTAGACACTGGATGAACCTGAATGTTTTACATACAGTCATACCAATTTTCATAGTAAGATTGTAAAACGTAAACTTCTAATGAACGGTTTACGTCATATGAACAATTGAACATACCTATTTTCTTTTACTTCAAATTTATTTAACCAATTTTTTTCATTGCAGTTGGTACACCGATATTGGAAATGATCTAACGTCGAAGGTACCTTACTTGACTAAATTTTCGTCACCAAACGTACACTGCTTTGTCGCCTAAACCACAAATTCACTATAGTTACCTATATGTACAATTAGTCTTATAAGCGCTTTGGAATATATTCTGTTAGCTTGTAAGATGATTGAATAATAATAAATAAATAAATAGTTACCTACAGGATTGGTTCTTAACGCCGTGGCTAAAAAAGAGGAGGACTCTCCATCGAGAATATGGTATGAGTGAAGCCTCAACCACACCAACGCGTGTAGATCGCCATCATACCATAGGCCAATGACAGGTCGCGCGATAGGGTTGCCAGGTCCAAAATTCAAAAGCCGGACTTTGTGCTTCATTTGACCGGACATTTTACCCTAAAAGCCGGACATTGTGACG